>NC_039366.1:174598118-174791439 GCF_003573695.1 Papaver somniferum
CCCCCTTTTTGTCAATATAAATTGGTAAAGGTACGAAAACTAGTGGGATCCTCATGAAATATTCATAGAGATACTTCATGACCAAAAGAGAACAACATACCAACTTGTTTCGATGATTTCACATAGTCAAAACTTAGTGTATTCATCAAGGAGTTTATAAAGATACAAGATAACTTGTTAGAGCATAGCTCAATCAACCTCGCATGCGTTGCTATCTCAAGCATGTTTGTCAATGTTAGTGATCAAAACTATAAGTCTTGATTTCTAGCCTACATAGCTTAGTCTCGTACTAGGATAGAAAAGTGTAGTTGAACTCAAGTACTTCATGGCGATTCATCATACAACGACGAAGATCTATACAAGGAACCATGGAACTTCATCAACAAAAAGGTATGTGGAGACTTGAACTTATCTATCACTCAAAAGTCTATCTCTTCTATCTTCTACTTCTTATGAGACAAAAGTCATATGCTATATAGACTAGATCATACACATTTGACGTTTCGAGCTGAGGATTCATTGCTTATCTTTTATCTCGAAATCGTGTGTTGGTAAAGCGTTTCGCTTTGATCAAGTTTATCTTCACCTAGTGACGAAAGTCATGAAAAGTTTCAATCACTTTGAGAATTGCTCTGACGTGAATCGGTCTGTGAATAACGGCTACATAGAGTCCTCTGAGAATGTCTCAATGATTGAAATGAGAGTTTAGATTACATAACCATGTATACCTTGAACCTAAGTTTTCGAACTTTGTTGATCAAGAGAAATCGGGAGGATTGTGGAATTGGTTTGCCAAGTCCGCGAACTGTCGGAAGTTCTCGACCGAGAATTTCTGCTGGATTTTCCAAAACTCGTTTGTGTGCTAAGTCCGCGAACTGGCGAAAGTTCTCTTTCCGAGAATTTCTACTGACTTTGGAAAACTCAACCGATTAACTTAAGTCCGCGAACTTGTTTGTGAACTTAAGAGGTTATGATCTAAAGATGTGCTCTGAACATGAAACATTAAATTACTAAGGAATACTTTATGCAAACCGTGGCTATAATGTTGATGAGCCGATTCAATCGAATCGAATCATCTTTGTTTCAATTGTGTCTTGTGTAGTTACATAAGATCTCATAGAAATTGAACAACTCTTTAACTAGTTCATTTGAGTCAATTGAACTAGTTATGGTGAAGAAGAACAAGGTTAATATGAAATGCTCATATGGTTAACCTTTTGGGTCACTATGTTGAACCAACATACACGTACACGTTTGGACATGGTTTTCACGAACCCAGTAAACGTCTACCCAAGTGTGTGTGACAAGCTAAGTTTTTCATCTAACGGTTGGGAAATATTAGCTTGAATCTAAATCAGGTTTTCATCTAACGGTTAATAAGGATTGCTTTGTACCTAAGGCAAAACCCTGATTTGAAGGCTATATAAAAGAAACATCTAGCATTGTGCAAAACTAATCCCCACACGTCTGTGTGCTACTAGTGCGCCCGCTAGAGTCAATCTTCATTAACCTTTGATTTTCTTCTCTAAAATCAGGTTAACGACCTAAAGACTTCATTGTGAAGCCAGACCGATACTACTTTATCGTAGTTATGTGATCTGATCTTGCATCTTTTATCGTACGAGTACAATCGATTGATTGACTTGAGATCGTGAGAGTTCTCCGATAGGCAAGATAAAGAAGTCACAAACATCTTCGGCTCACTGTTTGTGATTCCTCGACAATCCGCTTGTGTAGTCAGGAAGGATTGTAGAGAGGTGATTGATTAATCTAGGCTGTTCTTCGGGAATATAAGACCGCATTATCAATTGGTTCCTGTTCACCTTGATTTCATATCAACAGACGGAACAAAACCTAGGGTTTATCTGTGGGAGACAGATTTATCCTTTAATATACTTTTCTGTGTGAGACAGATCTGTTTATTATCAAGTCTGTGATTTTGGGTTGCAACAACTCTTGGTTGTGGGTGAGATCAGATAAGGGAATCAAGTGCGCAGTATCCTGATGGGATCAGAGGCGTATGAGTACAATTGTACCTTGGATCGATGGGAGACTGATTGGGGTTCAACTATAGTCCAGTCCGAAGTTAGCTTGGAGTAGGCTAGTGTCTGTAGCGGCTTAATACAGTGTGTATTCAATCTGGACTAGGTCCCGGGGTTTTTCTGCATTTTCGGTTTCCTCGTTAACAAAATTTCTAGTGTCTGTTTTATTTCTTTTCCACATTGTATTTTATATAATTGAAATAATACAGGTTGTACGTTCGTGATCATCAATTGGAAATCCAACCTTTGGTTGTTGATTGATATTGATTGATCCTGGACATTGGTCTGTGGTACCGTCCAAGTTATTCCTTGTATTTGATAAAGACTCGTTATTGTTTTTAGCTTGAATAAAAATCAAATCAAGAGAGAGATATTAACTCCTTGAGATACTTTTATCTAGATTGAGTCGGACTGTCTAGTTGATTCTCTAGCAAAGTATTTTGGAGTCATACCATACAAATTGCTAATTGAAATATTGGGTGGTGGTGTTAGACCCCCGTTTTCTCAATTGGTATCAGAGCGGGCAAACACGTTTAATACCTAACAAATCTGTGTTCGTGGCAATCTGAGTCTGTGGACAGAATCTCATACGCATACCAAAATGCCTCCTAAAGCTGTCAACCTTGTCAAGCGTCTCGGAAATACCTCAAAGGGTCACTCCTTAGATGATTCTTTTGAATCTTGAGGTAGGAAGACTGTTTCATCCTGTGTTGGTCATTCTTCCTCCAATGAGACATTGGACATAATAGCTAAAGCTGAAATTTAGCTCACCAGAATTTCAAAAAATTCTATAGATTTTGTTGATCTCAAGGATCATGTACAGCTCATTGATGAATTTGCAAAGTCTATTGATCGTGAACATGTACTCTATAACATTATAGGGACACTCTCCGAGGAAATTGAGAAACTTCTTCAATAAAACAATATACAACATGAAAAGATTGGTGATCTTGAAAAGCTGGTTAAAGAAGGCTCAATTAGAGAAAATTGTTTGATCAAGACGCATTCATCCGATATAGACAGACTTCGTGTTGAGAAGGAGAAACTTGAAGCATCGCTTGTCTTAGCCCATGGACAGTACAAATCCTTGGAAAAGGAAAACTCTGTTTTAAAGAAATATTCTTCTGCACAAAATAATTCTCATGAGTTACTGTACAGAATGAAAGTTTCTCCAGATGAAGATTGTGTCAAGAAAAGTTTTCATAACTTACAATCTTCTTCGGTGGCTATGAAGTTTAAATAAGTGCCTGTTGTTTCTTCACCTCCACGAACCTGTACCTTCTGTGAAAAAAGAAATCACTATGCTATCCATTGTTTTGAAAGAAAGAAACAAATTTCTAAACTCCATAATTTGCTTCTATCAACTATCAATGGAACAAATAGTCAATCGACTACCGCGGTGAACCAAATACCCACAGAAAACCAAAAGTTTTATAAACATGGATCTCTTCCTAGAAGTCGTCACAGATCACAGGTACATTCCAGCCATTGAAACTCTTATGTTTTTAATGAATGTATTCCCCATGTTTATGCTTTTGGTAAATCTAAATCTAAATCTAGAAAATGGATTCCCATCTATTCTGATCCACTTGAACCAATTTCAAGAGGTCCTAGATTTAGTCCTCAGAAAAAGCCTTCAGAAGGATATGCAGAACAAGATATGTCGTATTCTTCTAAACTGAGGGATAATCAAATAAGGAAGACTAAACAAAAGCAATGGTCATTTAATGAGATAGATGCTCATACTTGTGCAAATTAATCACAAGGTTGATATCTCACTCACCAAAAATCCTAGCTGTGTGAGAATTGAATAGGTGTACTCTGTGCAAAGTAACTGTGATTATCTAGCTATTTTCTTATCGTTCTTCGATGGATAATCAGTCACATACTTTTACATGAGTATTTTATCATCTTTTTGTATTACTTTTGTTAGTTTTGTCTTGCCTCTCAAAAGCTTCATGTTTTGTGTTGGGTTATCATAAGGGTACATATACGGTTTTGGATTTAGTCTCTTATACCTACCGTTAAACCCTAATTCCCTCAAATACGTTTATATACCCTTCCTATTGTGTTAAAACTTTCACTCCAGGCTTCTGATCAATGGTATCTTCTTCATGGGACTTGCCTGAAGACTTTGTTGATAATGGTATATACTTTGAGTTTGTTAAAGAGAAGGGAACCCTTGTTGAATTTGAAGGATCTTTCCTCAATCTCCTGTTTCTTACTCATATATTGGGGAGAAGATTAAATCTAAGGTGATCATTTATTCTCAACAACTTGTTGGAACTATTAAGTGTCTTGATGTTGTAAGAGCTGAGTTGAAAAAGGTTAACTGTAATCTTGCTATGATGAAGAACCGCGTGAAAGAATCTCTCAAGAAGGATGTTTCCTCAAGGGTTGATGAGGTTACTGTCTCTCATAATATCGATGATCACAAGACTCATGCATTTCCAGAACAGTCCTTTTGATCCTTAGTGTCTGGGTTTTGGTCTAAGAGTCTGTTTTTGAGTTTAAATGCCTAGTATGTCTTATTTTTGGATTAGTTGGAAGAATAACTAGTGCTTTGAATAGCGATGATTGTGACTACACATAGCTATTTTTGTTTTCATCTTCTTATATTATTTTTTAGGTTTATTGGTATTAAATTCTAAAAATATTTGGAGGATGATGTTATTGCAGTGTTGATCTTTATGATTTTGTGATATTGCAATTTGTTTATGGGATATGTATTGTTTACGTCCGTGAACTTGAAGGTCCCATATTGCGGTCAAAAGTAAAGTCGTTCATGAATCGGTATTCGTATTGATGAAAGGACGATTGGACTTTTGACATATACAAAAGTTATGCCTATGCAATCATGTATTTTGATGGAAAATATGATAAAATCTTTTTGTTCAACAAGGATAAAGTCTATTATGTCGTTATGATGGAAAATAGAATAGATCCTTGTATGTTATCCACGATATTGATCTTAATTGATCCATTTTATTATGTTTTACCGTGAAGGCTTCATTGTGTGTCTTATGTTGAGCACCTTACAACTAAGTCAATTTACCTTGGCTTTGTTGGTTGTTCCATAAGATGTTATATGTTGAGCATTAGAAACTAAATTAATCAACTAGTTTGGTTATTTAGTTAGTAATCCATAAGTCTTATTTCTTATGTTGAGTACATGTACGGTTAAGGTTGTCATATTCTATGATGAACTTAGTCGGGGTTCCATAAGTTCTCTTATGTTGAGCCCAAAATAATTAAATTAATTACTTCGGTGCTTAGTTTGGTTGTTTGTATTCCAATTAGATTAATTATAGGTTCTCTTGTAATAAATCTAGTTGAGTTTTCATATATTCCACAATTTCTTGTGTTGAGTATATGAATGGATACACTATCATGTTCTTTGGTTAATGTAGTCATATATTCCGTACGGTTTTCCTTATGTTGAGTATTTGAACGGTTAAGTTAGTCATCTTCGTGTGATTGACTTAGTCATAGCTCCGTGAGTTTACTTATGTTGAGCACTTTCAATTAAATTGATCACTTTTGTGGTTTGATTTAGTTGTGTATTCCAATTGAATTAATCATGGGTTTACTTGTGGTTAATTTGGTTGAGCTTTGGATATAAAAAATCATTCCTATGGTTTTTGGTGTCCAATAAAAAATCCTTCTTTTCATTCGAAATTGAGGTCGCTCTTGTTGTTCTCTCGGGAATGACATCAAATGGGGGAGAGTTCTTTTGAACTTGTGCTTGATGGTAATATCTTGCGGGGAGTGCGGTTGTGGAATTTTATAGGGGTTATCTTGTATCTTAAAACTCCTTGATGAATGTTGTTAGTTTCGGCTATTAGATCGCATCTAAATTAAGTTGGTATGTATTTTTCTTTTGGTCATGAAATGTCTCTTGTGGAAATTTCATTATGATCCCATTCTTGTACCTTTGCCAATTTTATCGACAAAAAGGGGGAGAAATATTGTAGTTCATACTACAAATACATATGGTTTTCGGATCATTGTGTAAGGGGGAGTGGTTTCCATGATCGAGATGGAGTATTGACTAAGGGGGAGTGATACATATCACCGTAGTATTATTGTTAAAGTCGTGATACAATTGGACTTTGATGTTATATAATAATACTATGACACTGTATAATAATGATCGAGAATCTCGATTTCTCTCATTGTTATAGCTACGGATCTTCAACAACGATGGTGCTAAACTTACAACATTTGGGATCATTGGAGTACTTGGAAGGACGAATATTTCAAGGAACGTTGAAGATTAGACTATAGAATATGCGCCACTATAGTTTATCCTTTTTTTATTCCATATGTATTAATAGTTTTGTCACTAAAATTGACAAAGGGGGAGATTGTTAGAACATAGCTCGATCAACCTCGCATGCGTTGCTATCTCAAGCATGTTTGTCAATGTTAGTGATCAAAACTATAAGTCTTGATTTCTAGCCTACATAGCTTAGTCTCGGACTAGGATAGAAAAGTGTAGTTGAACTCAAGGACTTCATGGCGATTCATCATACAACGACGAAGATCTATACAAGGAACCATGGAACTTCATCAACAAAAAGGTATGTGGAGACTTGAACTTATCTATCACTCAAAAGTCTATCTCTTCTATCTCCTACTTCTTATGAGACAACAGTCGTATGCTATATAGACTAGATCATACACATTTGACGTTTCGAGCTGAGCATTCATTGCTTATCTTTTATCTCGAAATCGTGTGTTGGTAAAACGTTTCGCTTTGATCAAGTTTATCTTCACCTAGTGACGAAAGTCATGAAAAGTTTCAATCACTTTGAGAATTGCTCTGACGTGAATCGGTCTGTAAATAACGGCTACATAGCGTCCTCTGAGAATGTCTCAATGATTGAAATGAGAGTTTAGATTATATAACCATGTATTCCTTGAACCGAAGTTTTCGAACTTTGTTGATCAAGAGAAATCGGGAGGATTGTGGAATTGGCTTGCCAAGTCCGCAGACTCCGTCCGCGAACATTCGGAAGTTCTCGACCAAGAATTTCTGCTGGATTTTCCAAAACTCGTTTGTGTGCCCAGTCCGCGAACTGGCGGAAGTTCTCTTTCCGAGAATTTCTGCTGAGTTTGGAAAACTCAACCGATTAAGTTAAGTTCGCGAACTTGTTTGTGAACTTAAGAGGTTATGATCTAAAGATGTGCTCTGAACATGAAACATTAAATTACTAAGGAATGCTTTATGCAAACTGTGGCTATAATGTTCATGAGCCAATTCAATCGAATCGAATCATCTTTGTTTCAATTGTGTCTTGTGTCGTTACATAAGATCTCATAGCAATTGAACAACTCTTTAACTAGTTCATTTGAGTCAATTGAACTAGTTATGGTGAAGAAGAACAAGGTTAATATGAAATGCTCATATGGTTAAACTTTTGGGTTACTATGTTGAACCAACATACACGTACATGTTTGGGCATGGTTTTCACGAACCCAGTAAACGTCTGCCCAAATGTGTGTGACAAGCTAAGTTTTCGATCTAACGGTTGGGAAATATTAACTTGAATCTAAATCAGGTTTTCATCTAACGGTGAATAAGGATTGCTTTGTACCTAAGGCAAAACCCTGATTTGAAGGCTATATAAGGGAGACATCTAGGATTGTGCAAAACTAATCCCCACACGTCTGTGTGTTACTAGTGGGCCCGCTAGAGTCGATCTCCATTAACCTTTGATTTTCTTCTCTAAAATCAGGTTAACGACTTAAAGACTTCATTGGGATTGTGAAGCCAGAACGATACTACTTTATCGTAGTTGTGTGATCTGATCTTGCATCTTCTATCGTACGTGTACAATCGATTGATTGACTTGAGATCGTGAGAGTTCTCCGATAGGAAAGATAAAGAAGTCACAAACATCTTCGTCTCACTGTTTGTGATTCCTCGACAATCCGCTTGTGTATTCAGGAAGGATTGTAGAGAGGTGATTGATTAATCTAGGATGTTCTTCGGGAATATAAGACCGAATTATCAATTGGTTCCTGTTCACCTTGATTTCATATCAAAAGATGGAACAAAACCTAGGGTTTATCTGTGGGAGACATATTTATCCTTTGATAGACTTTTCTGTGTGAGACAGATCTGTTTATTATCATCTGTGATTTTGGGTTGCAGCAACTCTTGGTTGTGGGTGAGATCAGCTAAGGGAATCAAGTGCGCAGTATCCTGCTGGGATCAGAGGCGTAGGAGTACAACTGTACCTTGGATCGGTGGGAGACTGATTGGGGTTCAACTATAGTCCAGTCCGAAGTTAGCTTGGAGTAGGCTAGTGTCTGTAGCGGCTTAATACAGTGTGTATTCAATCTGGACTAGGTCCCGGGGTTTTTCTTCATTTGCGGTTTCCTCGTTAAAAAAATTTCTGGTGTTTGTGTTATTTCTTTTCCGCATTATATTTTATATAATTGAAATAATACAGGCTGTGCGTTCGTGATCATCAATTGTAAATCCAACCTTTGGTTGTTGATTGATATTGATTGATCCTTGGATATTGGTCTTTGGTACCATCCAAGTTATTCCTTGTATTTGATAAAGACTCGCTATTGTTTTTAGCTTGAGTAAAAATCAAATCAAGAGAGAGATATTAACTCATTGAGAGACTTTTATCTAGATTGAGTCTGACTGTCTAGTTGATTCTCTAGCAAAGTATTTCGGAGTCAATCCATGCAGATTGCTAATAGAAATATTGGGTGGTGTTATTAGACCCCCGTTTTTCATAAATCCTACAATATTCCAAAGCCGCATTCCCCACAAATATTTGACAATTAAGCACAAGTTCAATTAAGAACTCTCTCCCATAGAATGTCATTCCCGAAATAACAACAAGAGTGACCTTACTTTCACAAGAAAAGAAGGATTTCTTTGGACATTAACAAATCACATGAAACATGCATTTGTATCCAAAAATCTCAAATGAATTAACCATAAGGAAAATGATCAATTCAATTGGCCATGATCAACATAAGAGAACTTACGGAGCCGTACAGAACATACACAAAGATGTGGATCAGGGAAAGACCAATACTACGGAATAATTAAAGATTCATTCTATTTTTCATCACTATTTACACAATGACATATAATAGACATAATAGTTCATCCTATCTTCCATCAATATTTGCATAATGACATAATAGGTTTAACTTTTGTAGTCAAAAGTTCATACTATCTTTTATCAATACTTTCATACCGACATATATTAGAGTTAACTTTTGAACAAATATGGGACAGTCAAGGTTCACGGACGTAAACAACATATCCCATAACAATTTACAATATATAATACCATACAGATTAATACTGCAAAAATCATCTTCCAAATAACTTAGAATTTAAATAAATAAATCTAAAAACATTGCAAGATGAAAACGTTGGAAATAGCTATGTGTACTCACAATAATGGCTATTTCAAACCCTATTTATCCTTCTTAAAAACACAAGAATAAATTCTCATAAGAAGTTTCCTAGACATAATAAAGAAAACTGAAACAACTCTAAGACCAAAACCGATCAAAAGCAAAAATCAGAGTTCACGCGCACAAGCTTCATGAGTTTGAAGACCTTCAAGCTTGTGACAGATGATATCGACTGCATCTTTGGACAAGATATTCTTCTTGAGATGATCCTTAATATGTGTTTTCATGAGAGCAAGATAAGAGTTAACCTTTTTCAACTCAGTTGTTAACATATCAAGGTTTTTTAAGGTATCAACAAGAAGCAGTTTTACATCGTTAAACTGACTGATAAAATCTTGAACAACTTCAGCATAAATCACTTCATCATCCTCAGTGTCTGAATAATTATCAGGAGATTGAGGAGAGGTGTCATTAACTCCACAAGATTTATTTTATCCTCTTCTTCGAAACCACAACCCTTATCAAGAAAACCTTTTGTAAAGTTACAAGTTCCCGAAGGAGATGCCATTTGACAAAA
The DNA here is from genome assembly GCF_003573695.1 of Papaver somniferum. NCBI lineage: Eukaryota > Viridiplantae > Streptophyta > Magnoliopsida > Ranunculales > Papaveraceae > Papaver > Papaver somniferum. Next base: position 174,608,136 of record NC_039366.1, read on the forward strand.
TAACATGGAGTACGCGTACTCAAGCAAAATATTTTGGTATTTAAATGCTTCTCAAGAAACATCGTTTAGGGTTTCCAAAGTTGGTTCGTGACTAGTAATGTGGATACCAGTACGAACACAAACTTGACCCAAAGCCGGAAAATACCCAAATAGCGAAAAAACATGAAATAAGAAAGTTGTTTATACAACATTGTTTCTGCTACAAGAATAATCCCACACATTTTAGCTCAATAAATTTTACATTCTCATCAGATAAAAATTTAGAGCATAAGAGTAGCAATTTTTGACACAATAAAATTTCAAAAAGAAATTAAGAAATCAAAAACTTGACAAAACCAAACACAAATACTTATGCAAACATGTTTGCGAATGATAATCCAGCTAAGAACGATAAGAAAATAGCTAGAGAATCAGAGAACATTTTTCCATCAAGTATACCTGACCATATCTCACTCAACCAGGATTTTTGTGAGTGAAATATGTTTCGCAAGTATAGTTCCTTAAAATATGTAATTGAACACAATTCTAAGGTATGAATTACACCGGATGTTCAATACACTAAATAATAATGAACTACCAATTAGTGGTATGCCGATTCTACAAAGCCTATAGATTCGTAACTCTATATAACAAAGTTGTATGAAACAACTAATATATTTTCTTTAACTAATATATATTAGTTGTTTCATACAACTTTGGTATATAGAGTTACGAATCTATGGGCTTTGTAGAATCGGCATACCACTAATTGGTAATTCATTATTATTTAGTGTATTGAACATCCGGTGTAATTCATACCTTAGAATTGTGTTCAATTACATATTTTAAGGAACTAGGCTTGCGAAATATATTTCCTAGTTGAAAAGTGATTCAAAGGATCTATATTAGGACCGATCCCTAATGGACCTAAGAAGGAAGATCTCTACTAGGAATGACTATATGGATCTCTAATAGAACCGATCCTTATTAACCAAAAATGTATTTTCAGTTTGTCTGCTATCTTAGGGTTGATGTAGATGTCGAAATATAGTGGTTAATAAATAAAATTTCACAAGAGGTCGACGTAGTATTTGAACATGTGCTAAATTCTTATTACTTAATGTTCAAGTATTTTCCCATATATTCAAGGCGATATCTCGAAACCGAAATACTATGATATCTTTTAGATATTATGATTTATATGCTTTCCATGTCCCAGAGGTTTGCATATCTCTTATTGTTATTGAAATTGCAGAGGTACATGTTTATATACAAAATTTCAGTTCACCTGAAATCTGTGTGTTGATTGTGATATTTTGTGTGTCGGTTAGGAGCTAGAATTTGAATTAGAATTTTGAGGCCAACATACCGAAGAATATTATCATTTTGGTTACATGGGTGTCTCATTTAGTTCCACTTTATTAAGGGATTCTTTTTACGTTGATTATGTTATAAAACTATTGACTCTCTCAATGGTTCCGGTTCATGTTAAGTCTCTGTTAACTCTCAATTTGACTCTTTGATACTCCTCATCTTAGTAAACTTTCAATTTGACTTTGTCCCATTAGTTGTTTGTGTAAATGCTTAAGAAAATATTCCCTCTTTAATTTTAGTCTGTGAATTCATCTTTTATTCGAGCCTCCGACTAATTTTAGTTCACTATTTCTCTTGATTTGTATATGGATTCATTGCAAGATATAACTTTGGGTTCTCATCCACGTCGAAGTCCAAGAATTTTCGAGCTAGCTCGACTTTGAGAGCTAGAGAAAGATAAAGAAATGCTATCCCAACAAAGAGATGCTCACTTGCAACAACGCCGTCTTCTTTACAGATTAAAAAAAGATTCAATGACTAAAGTCGAACGAGAAACGTTTTTAAAAAAACATCGTAGGGCATATTGCAATCAAAAAAGAAGAATTGGATGCGGACACACAACGGAAAACAACAAAATTACGGAATGTACGGACACATCGCGCGTGCATGTTATACTAGTCTAGATAAACATCAGAGTTACCTACTCATTTCAGGTTTAAGGTGGCAGCAATATCCTCACTATCAATTAACCACATTCCTAAATCATAAGACAATAAATCAACCACTAAACCACCCCTTAACTAGTCGCCATGGATGGGAATATTGGGAGAATTGCTCAAAAGTCTTGATAGTAGACGATCTGGTGGGTTTGATGTATACGCACCACCTGTCAACCAAAAACTTGCCCTTTTTATCCAAAATCCCATTTCGACGGATCATTAAACGGTCGCCACTCTTTTCAGAAACAAAAATCTCTGTCTAAGATAAACAGAGAATAAATCCCAGTTAATTAACATAAAGAGAAAAGACTATACGCACTCTCTGTTACAGAACAACCATGGATGCAATAGGACCATCTCTTGCTTACAATTACATCAACCATAAAAACCAACTTTCTGATTTCTCTTCTTCTGCTGCTGCTCAATCTTTAAATTTGTTCTTCCATTCTCAACGTTCTATCTCTACTCCTCACACATTCAAGTCTCTCTGTTATATTAGGAGCTCTGAAACGAGAAGAAGAAGCAGGAGTCTCAAACCCATACATGCATCTTCAAATACAGAAAGTATTTCTTCAGATAATCAAGAAAGATGGCTTCTTGAACCTGTAGGTTTGTGATTTCTTTCCCTTTTATACACTTAAAGAACATATTAGAAATTGCATATGAAGTATGAAGACCATTGTATCTAAGTGTTGTAAGGATTTTGTTCTTAAATAGTTTAGATTTTATATTGAGTTTCTCTCATGCTAGTTGTTTGCTATACAATGAATGTTTATACTGCGAAAATGGTTTCACACGTTGATGTGTGTCTTGAGCTGACTGAAGAAATGTCTCAGAAAGAATTGGAAGAATGTGGCCTCCTTAATATCTGATACACACCCTTCTTTGATCTATAAAATCTTCATTATCGTTCAAATTTTTTTTTTTGTTGATACACATACACTGTGGTTCCTCTCTCAATTGGATCCCTTAGAGCAAATGATTGTATAACATGTTATTAAAGTGGGAAACCCAAAAGGTCAACTCCTAAGGTACTAAGTAAGGGAAAGAAAATGTCGCTTGGATAATGCCACGCTCTTTTCACATTATCTAGCAAACATGCGGGTAATCATAGAAGAAATCTCCCTTGGGGTGCCCAATAAGGCTCGACTTTGTGCCACACCGATGGGATAACCCTTGAACTAACTTTCCTAATCATCACATATATGATGGCGGAGCCCAACCCTTAATCGGCACCTGTTATTTTAGTAAGCTGTAATTGTGAATATGCCTAATTCTCACTATTTTGGGTTCTATACTTGTCGTAGGCGATGGTGACACAAAACACATTGGTTTCAATGTTCCAATGCCAGGTGCATTTGAGATTGCCTCAGTAAGTGCTTGTGCTGTTTAAATGATTCAAGCTATCTCAGCAACTCACCAGAAGATCTACTGTTACTGCTACTATGAGCTTAACCTGTTTCTTTTGATTGTATTCATTCTCCAGAGTGTAGTGACTGTGGGACGTCTTCCTGAGAAAGCAGACATGGTAATTCCTGTGGCAACAGGTAATGCTAACTGCCCTGTTTTATCGACCTAATATTTGGTTTTCATTCCAACACTAACCTGTTTCAGTTTATTTAACTTTCAAGTATCTGGTGTTCATGCTCGGATTAAGGTGAAAGAAGGAAATCTTCTAGTTATAGATCTTGACAGCACAAATGGAACATTTATTGACAAGAAAAGGCTTAGTCCTGGTGTGGTTGCCATGGTGTCGCCAGGAAATTGCCTTACTTTTGGTACGCATCTCTAACTTACTCGCATGTTTAAGTAGTTTCTGCTGCATGTTAAGTGGTTAATTTTGTGTGTATATTTCTCCTCTGAATGTAGACCATCTGTCTAGACAACAGTCACTCCAAATCATTTTACCACATAAAAGTTTCTCCTCTGAATGTACACCATCTGTCTAGAAAACAGTCACTCCAAATCATTTAACCATGTAAAACGTTTCATGTATTTATTCAGATAGATGGTTCGAAAGCTTAGAAATTCTATTAATGTTTAAAAACCCGTACTGTGATTTGAGGAGTTACAATTTACAAGAGAACCGCGGCAACTATGTTCGACCTTGGATAATCCACGTGTGAACCCAGAAATGTTTTCAAAGGCGGGTGTTCTAAACAAAAGACTGGAGCTAGCTACAAGTACAATTCTTAAGCATATCAAAAGCAAGACAAAAAGAAGAGAGAAATGATTTATATGATTAAGATTAACCACCTTAGAATTGTTTATTGATGAAGATCTATTTTAACATTAAAAAAGACAAGGAAGTAAATAAATAAAAGATAGCCCAGAGTCTCAGACCATCCAGGAAGGTGTGTCAGTAAGTAATGCTCAACAACTAGTGGAATGTTTTTCTTGAAGATAATACTAAGTGTTTGCTTTGTCATTTTTCATTTCAGGTGATACGTCGTTAGCGAAGTTTCGTGTTTCAAAACTCAAGAATGTGGAGCTTCCAAGCAAACTAGAACAAGAATTTGAAGTGAAACTTGATTCTGATGTTCCAACTGAGAATATATCAGAAACAGCAAGTTAAGAGACAATAATCCTGAGAATTTTAAGCAAGTTATGTATACCTATGTCAGAGTTTCTCTGCTATCTTTGATTGTAAATTGGGTTAGTTATTGCCATTGGTCTTGAGATAATGAAATGGAGAAAAAATGCCAATGAAGTTAAGTTCAAGACAAGTAGAAGTAAAGACTTAAAAGTCGTTTGTGTTTGCTTTTTCTCCACGAAATAATTGAAGTACCAAAGACTTGATAAATGACTTTTGCCAAGTGGAAATAGCACACAATAGTGTACCCAAGAAGCAGTTTTTGTAATGTCAATTACTGGTGTTGCAGATTTTAACTTAGTCGGCACCCGTCAGTTTATTTAAACTTGCAACCAACAAAGTACCAGCCTATATATGTAAACATTGTATTTGATACACTGTAGATACATTGTGCAGAAGTTTATTTATGCGATTTTCGTAGTGAAAAGAAGAAAAAAACATAATCAAAATAGTTCGTATTAATATAAGGTCGGTTTCTTGCAATTAAGTTACATGTCATATAATACCAATCCATTACTTCAATTGACCTGCAAGTACTTGCAGCACTTCTCTATAATGCAATCATCTGCAGGATTAATAAGGTCTATGATGCTCATTCCTGTGCATTTATCATTATTGTTCACTGGGCAAGTCATCAATCAATTTGGACCTGGAGAATCAGTATGTGCGCTGAAAGATTTGGATAATAGGAAACCTGAAACAAGTCTGATCAATAAGCTACATCTACTTAGAGGAACGCACTAACTTAATTCGAAAATAAGTATGAATAGTTATTCGACTGCTTCTAACATTTTCCTGAACTCAAACAGATCAATCCTGCCGTCAGCATTTTCATCAAAAACGCTAATCATCCTTTCACAATCTTCCAACTTTTCTCCTTCTTTGAATCCCAATTTGCACATAATTACTTGCAACTTTCTTGCATCAATATATCCTTCACTGTTCTTATCGAACATTCTAAAAGCTTCTTCCAGTTCTTCCACAGTTGCATCTTCTTCCTCCAACAAACTTAAAGTGTCTTCCAGTATCCTACAACGTCTACATAATTTACCATCATATTCTTCTTTGTTGTTGAAATGACTGTTAGTACTGCTATTCATTTCAAGTTTCGTAAACACTATGTTAATATCATCTTCAAATAAAGCTCCTTCATTTCGGATGCAAGCCTCGCAGTAAACGTCCTCACTGAAAATTTTGGCATCATCATTTTCGTTATATTTTTCAGCCTTAGTGTGAACGAACAAAAACCATCCAAACTTGCCATAGAACTGTTGGAATTCAACAAGGATATAATCAAAGAAATTGCATAAAAACTGGAACATGAAAAGCTTAAACATAAAACCAGATAGCGGGCTTCTCATTTCTGTCATGATTTTCTTACTGGGAACAAGTAATGGTGGTAAGGTAATGTTACTAAATGAATTAGGCTGATAATTTTGGTGCGTCGATTTAAGATCACACCACAAGTTATATATATAAGGTTGTTGTGCATGGTGGATAGCTTGGGCAAAAGCATGGAGGATACAAGGAAGCTTGGGTGGAAGTTTCTTTGAGTGTTTTTAGGTATACGTTTTATTTTTATCTCAAGAGGCATGATATAGAGATTCTTTTCACTGTTGACTTTAAGAAACTCTTGCATTGATTGCATAACTGCTGTATATGTGTTTGGATTAAGTGGAACAGTGACGGTGTGTAATAACAAAGAAATACTGGACGTATGGAGTAGGAAGATCTGCTTAAAAAAAAAGAATAGGAAGATCGCAGGTATTGCTGCTGGTCCTTTTTTCTTTTTAGGAACTTGGCCTGAAATTTCTTTGGTCAGTTGACTTGGATCTTGACTACGACGCTACTTCCAATTATTGGATGTCCCTAGTGACTTTGACACTTTTTTTTTTCCTGAAAATAATGTGGATATATAAAAGGATAAGAGGATCTGCAAATCTTGTGATTCAGTCTCAATTGAGACAATCACCGTGGAGGTGTTCCTCATGATGACAAAATCAATAACATTAATTACAGCTAAGGTTATATCATACAGTAGTTCCGAATATTTACATTGCGAACTTCAACATAGTCAAACATTATTCTAGGAATTATAAAAGTTGAGTCCTACCCAATGTAGTTAATATCGGATATCGGTTCATCTCGGCCGGGACCGATACACTGGTACGATTTTATATCGGGGATATTATCGTTGAAATATTGGTTCTAGATTTAGAGACTATAATTTTATATTAAACATTTCTCCACACATTTTCGGATAAGATATAATAGATAACATCAATTTTATCAAAAAAACAAAAGAGTAACTTTAGTAGACTTGCTTCGAGAGCTACATGCACCTCTACTATCACCTGGAAGACTTTATTCGCCAAAATTACCCTTAAACTTTATAGAAAACGACCAATACCGTCTCATATCAGGAAATATAGGAAAATTTCGTATCGACCGATACGGCCGATATTTGACCGAAACGGCCGATATTCGACCGATACGACCGATATTATCGGACAAATATCGTACCTCCGATATCCTTCTTATCGTATCGTTCTGGGCCGATATCCGAAATATCCCCGATATATCGGTCGATACGGCCGATATTGACTACATTGGTCCTACCAAAAAGCCATATCGTCTGATTTTCTTCGCTCCTTGGCCAGTAAGTATGTTGCTCCATTTGTATTTCTCTCTCCAATTAAAATCCCAAAACATAAGACTGGTTGGGTTGCAAAGATACGTGCTTCGTCTAAGATTTGCATTGCCGCTTGATTGAGTTGTTTGTGTCTTATACATAGTAAAAAAATGATAAGGAATCTCCTTCAATGACCAGATTTTTTATATTCTTTTCTTTTTCCCAAATAACTGCCTGCATAATGGCTGATGCTTCCGCTTCTTCTACCGGTAGTTCTGCATATTTCAAAGCTTGCTCCTTTGAAGGTTCTTGTCCAGTTTGTAAAAGAAAACCAAACCCTTTATTTGTTTTTTTGAAATCCAAGAAGCATCACGGTTAATTTGAAGTCATACAAAGCAAGACATATCCAATTTGTTATTCTTTGTATAGGAAAATTAGAAATATCATCAGATTTTGGTCAGAATTTGGATGTCAATACTGAAAGTGTCTCGCAATTTGTAGAGCCATTTGTTCCGGAGTTATACTTTTATTTCTTAAATAATTTTAGGCACCTCTCTTTTGAATGTGCCAGCATTTGGTAAAGGCTAATCCCATAGAAATAACGTTTCCATTTCCTTCTCTCTAAACATTGTAACTAGCTAGAAAAGAGTTATCAAAACTTGAGTTAGAAGATACCTGAACTGTATTGAAGGTAGGCTCCCGATAGACTTTGCGAAGGCACATTCGAAAAACATGTGTTGTGTAGATTCTACTGCACTTTCACAGAAAACACATTGAGTTTCCATGTGAAGAATAGATCCTAACTTCTGTCTTGTTGGTAATGCATCTTGCAAGCATTTCCAAGCAAACAGTTGGATCCTTTAAGATGTGTCCATCTCCATAAGACCTTCCAGAATTTCTTTGATTTTGTAGAGATAAAAGTTGATGGATTTTGAAGCTTAGAATATAGCAATTTCACCGTACAATCGCAATTTCTTGTTGATTATCATCTCAAACCTATCCTTTTTGTAGAATTCCTCCTTGTGTTACGTAAAGTTTATGATTAAAATCCCTGCTCTATCAACTCTGACACAAGTGTTATATCATGATTGGATTGAGAGGAAGTTTCTGCCAAAACCTTTTCTCTCCCTGAAATCTACATATCATTCCAAATGTGGATTGAATTTCCATATCCTACCTCCCATATACTATATTGTTTTATGTGTTGTATTTCTTGCAGGATACACTTTCATACCTATGAAGTTTTAGCATTTTTCTTAGAGCGTAGAACCCCTGTTTTTTTGAAATACTTTTTCTTAAAGTGTATTTCTGAATGGTAACCAGTCTCCAATTTATTTTGCTAAACACAACTTGATTGACTTTATTAGCTTCCTTATAACCTAGGCGTCCCAATTCAATGGGTTCGCACAAGAAATCGAAAGATTTTAAGTAAACTACTTTAAAATTTGTGTGTTTATCCCGCCAAAAGTCCCTTTGTATTACGTTTATTCTTGTTGTTATTTTTTTTGGTAAAACAAGATAGAATGTTAAAAATTGACATGTTGGACATCACAGATTTGTTTAGTACCAATTTGCTAGGTTTGGAAAGAATATTTCCCATCCATCCTTTTACTATGTTCTCCTTTGTTTTTCCTATGATTCAATCAAAAGCTTTTACTTTTGACTTATCTATGAAGAGAGGTGCTCCAAAATGAGTATCTCTGGTATCGTTTTATTTTTTATTTTTTTGGTTTTTAATCATGACTTTGTAAAGTTTATAACTTGTCCTGATGTTGCGCTAAGGTTACTTATAGCATCTAACAGGTTCATACAACTCCCAAAGTCAGCTCTAATGAACAAAAGCATATCATCGGCGAAAAAAACATGTGAAATAGGGACTGCATTCGTTATTAGTTTTATTCATAAGAATTTTTTCTTAGTTTCCAAATGGATGAGAAGGCGCGAAAAAACCTCTATGCATAGAATGAATAGATAAGGGGATAATAGACCCCCTTGTCGTATTACTCTTGAAGGTTTGAATACTTTGTAGGGAAATCCATTTAGAAGTGCAACAATAAAAAAGGTTGAAAGACACTGAAAAATCAACTCACACCATTCATTGTTGTACCCAAAAGCTTTAAAAGTTTATATTAGAAACTTCCAATTGGCTCTGTTGAAGGCTACGACATATCAATTTCACTCCGATGTTCCCATTTTTACTTTTTTTTCCATGGGATGCCCAATCTCATGAGCAAAAATAATATTGTCTGAGATTTTCCTAGATGAAAGAAAAGTTGAATGAAGTGGAGAAATGATTTTCTTCGGTATTTTTTAGGTCTATTTGCCATTACCTTAGATATTACTTTGTAAGGTGTATTATACAAACCTATGGGCCAGACATTTAAAGGAGTTTTCGGAGTTTTAGATTTTAGGATGCGGAGCATGAAAGTTTTATTCAAGTATTTGTTTGGAGTTCCTGTTTTAAAAAAGTCTTGCACTACATCCACTATTTGGGTTCCCACAATTTCCCAATTATGTATAAAAAACTCACTAGAAGACCATCCAGTCCTAGCGATTTACTAGGTTTTAGGTTTTTCACCACTTCCTAAATCTCTTATGGATTTGGTATTGAAAAGATTTCCTCAGTCATTACAGTTGGGTCTCACTAAATAACTCTGAGAAGTATGAAGTTATAACTTCTTCTATTTCATTTATATCGTTTGTAGTTTGATCATTTTTTTCCTGTATGTGTTCTATATGGTTTTTCTTCGTTATTTTCAAAGTTATAACATGAAAAAATTTAGTGTTTTCTCTCTCAAAGCAACTGTGTTATTCCTAGATTGTTGTTTCGCAATAGCTTCTTGAGTATCATATAAAAAGTCTAGCTCTAACAGTTTAGAATTTATCAAACTATTATCAGTATTACCCTGTTTAGCAGATAAAGATTCAATATTTTTTAAAACATATTTTATCTTCTTAGCAGGTTTTCCAAAAATATTTTTCCTCCATACATTCAGGTTTATTCCTAAGACAGGTAGATTTTTTATCACATTAGCTGAGGGATTTTCACAGTTCAACTTCCTTGAACCCTTGATCACCTCAAGGCAATATGGCTCTTTCATCCATGTGTCAAAGAATTTAAACAAAGCAAACAAATGTTTATCTATAACATTTCAGAGAGACGCATATAGGTCCATGATCTTAACCTATTATTACCATATTGTATAAACTTGCTTCACTGAATTCTAAATTCCATTTAGCATTAGAAACAACTCTGTCAAGCCTTTGCTTGATATTAGATTTTCCCTCTCTTTTAGTACTCCAAGTGAAAACATTTCTATTATAAGCATGTTCTTTGAATCAGTTTTAAAATTGGTTACATTTCAATTTTTATTGAACTAAAGACCACCTTCCTTTTCCTCACTATTAAAAATGATATTCAAATAACTTATTATTAGCCTTAGCATTGAGTTTAGATTAATTCTTTGTACAATGTCCTTTATATACCCCGTTATTTCTAATTTGTTTTATTTCCCAGGTGAACCGTAAAAACATGTTAATAGCCTTTCCTTTGAGCGAAAGTTTTTTACAATTAAATTAATCATATTTAGGTTCCATTGAACCACTTCAATATGGAAGTCATCTGCCCAACCCACTGCTAAACCCCTAGTTATTCTATCTGGGCCCACAATATGAGTATTTGGGAAGCGACTTAGATGATTTCTCATTAAACTTCTCTGAGACTTAGTTTCAGACAAAAAAAAAATGTCAGGTTTTTCAGTTTATTAAGATGTTTGGTGTTTCCTTGATTTTGGTAAAGCTTAATAAAATCCATATTTTCAAATTACTATAAAGTCCTTTTATGTTTTGGATGAATATTGATGCAAGTTATGTAAGTATGTAACTATAAAAAAAAATTGCGTATATAGTTCTATACTGATTAGAGCATTACTCGGTCGAACTCGTATGTGTTGCTATCTCAAGCATGTTTGTCAATGTTAGTGATCAAAACTATAAGTCTTGATTCTAGTCTACTATAGCTAAGGTCTCGGACTAGGATAGAAAGTGTAGTTGAGCTCAAGAACTCCATGGCAATCATCCAACAAGACGAAGGACTACTCAAGAAACCGGTGGATCTTCATCGACTAAAAGGTATGTGGAGACTTGAACTTATCAATCACTCAAAAGTCTATTTATCTCCTATCTTGAGACAAAAGTCGTTTTGCTATATAGACTTAGATTATACACATTTGCTATTTCGAGCCGAGTTTATCTCGTCTATATATTTCTCGAAATATGTGTTGGTAAGCTTTCGCTTTAGCCAAGTTCATCTTTACCTAGTGACGAAAGTCATGTTATGTTTCAATCACTTTGAAAATTGCTTACTTTGACGAAAAATAGTTTGTGAATAACAACTATAGAATATCAACGTCCTCTAAGAATGTTTCAATGATTGAAATGAGAGTTTAGATTATATAACCATTGGAGGATATAAGCATTGTTGTGGAAACACATATATGTATAAGTCCTTATTCCATTAATCGAAGTTCGCGAACTTTGTTGATCAAGAGAACCGGAATGGTGGCGTGAGCCAAGTCCGCGAACCCAGTCCGCGAACTGGAGGAAGTTCTCGTCCCGAGAAATTCTGCTGGAGTTTGTGAACTCCGTCTGGGAACTTAAGTCCGCGAACCCAGTCCGCGAACTTGAGTAGGTTATATCTAAAAACGATGTTTGTGAACTTATTCTTATATAAACTAAGGAATGAAAATTGCAAACCGTGGCTATATAGTTCATGAACCGATTCGAGTGAATCAAATCGTTTTTGCTTCAATTGTGTCTTGTGTAGTTACATAAGATTTCCTTGCAATTGAACAACTCTCTAACTAGTTCATTTGAGTCACTTGAACTAGTTATGGTGAAGAAGAATATGGTTCATATGAAAGTGATCATATGGCTAACCATTTGGTTGACTATTTTTGAACCAATAAATGTACAAGTTTGGGTACGGTTACACAAGCCTACAAACGTGCATTTCATTTGTGTGTAACAAGCTAGTTTTCGATCTAACGGTTGAAAGATATTAGCTTGAATCTAATCAGGTTTTCATCTATCGGTGAATATTGAATGCTTTGTTACCAAGATAACATTGATTGCAAACCTTGATTTGAAAGACTATATAAGGGAGAACTCTAGCAACTGGGAAACCTAATACCCACACCTTCTGTGTGATACTAGTTGTGCTAAGCTAGAGTCGATTCTCCTTTAACCTTTGGTTTCTTCATCTAAACCAGGTTAACGACTTAAAGACTTCATTGGGATTGTGAAGCCAGACCGATACTACTTTCTTGTAGTTGTGTGATCTGATCTTGCTCTTTCTATCGTACGAGTACAATTGTAATAATTGGCTTGAGATTGATATCTCCGATAGGCAAGATATAAAAGAAATCACAAACACTTCGTCTCATCGTTTGTGATTCCGCAATATCTTTTTTCGTTGCGTCGATTAAGATTATTGTGAGGTGATTGATAATACTAGGCTGTTCTTCGGGAATATAAGTCTGGTTTATCATTTGGTTCATGTTCACTTTGATTTATCAAAAGACGGAACAAAACTCGTAGGTATATTCGTGGGAGACGGATTTATCTATTACCGTAGACTTTTCTGTGTGATACATATTTGTTTATTAAAGTCTTCGACTTTAGGTCGTAGCAACTCTTAGTTGTGGATGAGATCAGCTAAGGGAATCAAGTACGTAGCATCCTGCTGGGATCAGAGACGTAGGAGCATAACTGTACCTTGGATCAGTGTGAGATTGATTGGGGTTCAACTACAGTCCAGACCGAAGTTAATTTGGAGTAGGCTAGTGTTTGTAGCGGCTTAATACAACGTGTATTCAATTTGGACTAGGTCCCGGGGTTTTTCTGCATTTGCGGTTTCCTCGTTAACAAAATTCTGGTGTCTGTATTATTTCTTTTCCGCATTATATTTTGTTATATAATTGAAACATCACAGGTTATGCGTTGTTCAATCAATTAGAATATCCGGCCTTTTGGTTGTTGATTTAAATTGATTGACACTTGATATTGGTCTTTGGTACCATCCAAGTTATCTCTCTAGTATTTGATAAAGACTCGCAGATTTCTATTTTCTTGAGTACATATCAAATCGAGAGATTGAGATATAAACTCTTTGATATACTTTTTATCTAGATTGAGTCTGACTGTCTAGTTGATTCTCTAGAAAGTATATTGGAGTTTGTCCATACAGATTGCTAAGAGAAATATTGGGTGTGGTTGTTGTACCCCCACTTTTTCACCATAAATTCACATGTAAGAAAGAAAGAGATTGTAAAAAACATCTCTCGATAAAATTCGATCCCAATTTGACTTCATTCCAGGTGCGACTTGAAAAGGGGGGTACCAAGTACACCTCCAAATTTAATTCAGAAACCGATATGTACAAACATGTCACAATCAGTAGCTCACAAATCAACAGTAAATATCTGATACCTAATTATAGAGACAAGTTTAAATTGAACGATCCGAGAAATCAATATCCAGGTAATAACCTAGTTACTACCCGAACTGTAACAGAACCCAACAAGAACAAGTCATGTAATCTTCTTTCAAGATACAAGTTCTCAAGAAAAAATCTTGTAGGTTTTATACAGTTTTGTAGGCTTAAATCTGTCTAGGTTGTTTTAACATACTTCTCATGATATTTCTATTATATAGATAAACGATATAATATGAACAATAAATAACACCACACTAGAAATTTTGGAAGAGGAGAACTTGCAAAGAAGAAAAACCTTGGGGCCTAGTCCAAGATTTGAGCATCACACTGCTATAAGCCACTACAAACACTAGCCTACTATAAGACTTCAGACTATAATGTAGTTGAGACCGAACCGACCCTGCGATCAATTCAGCTTCAGTCGCGCTCCTTTACGTCTCTTGGATCTCGCAAAACCGTAAGAAACATGATTCCCCTAGATGGCGTCCTTTACACGCCTAGGAGTTGGTTCAATCTTAGTGAAGACTTTTATGACTATTTTGCATGTAACAGAAAGCCTATTTGATTTCCTTTAGAAAGATATTCAATCAAGGTACAAAAATCTATATGCTTATGTGGGATCTTCAAGAAAAGAAGATATCAAGTAACCTCAAGATTAGGTAGAACTTACTCAAGATTATAGATATGCCTAATAAATTATATCTCACAAGAATAATGTGTTAGAGCACTGCTCGGTTGAACCCGCCAAGCGTTGGTATGTCAAGGTTGGTTGTTGTATTTTAGTATCAAAACTCATAAGTCACTTGATTAGATTACTAAAGTCAAATTCGTTAGGTTATACTAGGAATTCTAGAAATGTTGAGATATACAAGTATTACTTTGATGACCTGAAGAATCCGAAGACGTATATATCGACGTCAACGAAGACATCATCCTTCCACTTGAGGTTATTAATACATGACTTGACTTGTTTCCATTTCCATATCGTAAACTTTCAAGTTACTTTAGATTGAAAATATAACATGCGAAGTTATATACATGAAACTCTAGTATTAGAGTGTTGATCAACTTATTATGATCAAAGTGTCAAGAAAGAATATTTTAATAGTTGTGAATGTTTTATATTGATATATTATATTACGAAGTATAATGCATATCTTTTGAACTTCGTAATTGCGACGTCAACGTAATCTTTGTAACTTGTTACTAGATTGTGTAGTGAACATAAGTTTGATTTTATGCCTAGAAAACTATGTTTCATTACATGAGTTTAAGGAGGTGGATAACTTACGAACTTGTTTCGTAGTTGAAAGAAATCAATAAGATTGAAGGTATGATTTTCATTGAAGATCTAAAGTATGACCGACCCTAACCTATATAGGGAATCAAGGTAGAAATGATCCCTACCTATATTGGGAGTCAATGTAGAACCGATCCTAACCTATGTTAGGAGTCAAGGTAGAACCGGTCACAATATGTAAAACTGATTTCCTTATTCACTTACACTTTAGGGTTTGTGTGATTTGGAAATTGGGTTTGCAAAAATAGGAAAATTCAAGATGTCGACATAATGAGAAATTTGAATATGTGCTGAAATATTATTGATTAATTATTCAAATATATTCCTTGATACTCAAGGTGAGATCTCAAATCGAATTGTTTGAGAATCTTTTGAGATTTTCGAATGTAATTTTTTTTACCAGTAAATAAAACAAATCTTTGGAAAGATATATTGGTTAAGTGCTAGATAGTATTGAGTTGTCCAGGAAGGGTTTCGGTTATACAGTTAGATATTGGTTGGAATTAGACAAAACCGAATTTAGATGTTTTATTGCATATCTTGAGAATATTTTCAGTTATGGAAATTCCTTGGTGTCTAAACTACCTTGGTCTATAAGTACCGATGTTTGTTCTTCTTACAAACTTATCCTGAGGCAGGCACTTCGTTTTGTAGTCACTGTTGTATCCGACTAATAGTATTACCTGTAATACTATCTTGGAGAGGATAGTAACCTAATTAGGCGAAATTTCTTGCTTCCGCCAGTTTAAAGACTTCTTTGGGATCAAGAAGCGACTACTAGTATTGTTGGTGGGAGACTACAATCTACATTGTAATTTTAGTTTTTGATTATTGATTTGATTGACTAATAGTTGTTAACTCTTGATTGCACCTAATTAGATTACTCTTGAGAGTATTTTCTTCTGACACAAGGTCACTCAAACTAGATCAAGGGATTAGCTTTCAGATCTGATTTTAGATCTGACGTTTACTTGTGATCATCCATTGTGGAAAGAACCCGTTCTATGCGTGATCGATCATAAGTTGGATTCAAGTTTGTTATTGTGCAGGTACCGAAGACTATTATTTGGAGACAATAATATTTTCTTACTAGTTTCGTATCTTTGTGATTTACTTCGTGCACAAACTTGATCGGCTGGGATTCGACTAGATCTGGTTTATCTTTGATAGACTTGTTATTTCTAGTATGACTTGATCTAGTTAACTTGTTAATACAAATCGACAAGCTATCATTTGGTGGTACTCTTCAGTATCCGAATCTGGTAGTTCTGTTTGACTTAATCTAGTTAACTTGTTTATCCATATCTTGGAAGATCTAACATGACAAAGGAGTTTATTGATTTAAACACAAAATCTTTTGTCAAATCTCAACACATATCTCTGATTTACTTCTTGAGATAGAATAGTGGCTACCGAATAGATTAGTTCTTTACAGTTTGAAAGACAATCTAAAGGGTTGAGTGCTTAAAGTCTTGATAGAGGCTGAAGCAATTACGATAGTGGACTCTTTTTGGATTCATGTGCGTTGGCTAGATTGGTTGTAGGCGCAGGGATACAGAGAAAACTAGGTAACTAGGGGTAGTTTACTTGGTCTCAACTAAACGAAGTTGGTAGCGGTCTTTGTATAGCAGCTTAATTCTAAGAGTATTCAAAACTGGATTAGGTCCGGGGCTTTTCCGCATTTGCGGTTTCCTTGTTAACAAAATCTTGTTGTGTCTTTACTTTTACTTTCTGAAATTATAATTATTGGTTTAGTTATAATTAAAATTAGATACACTTGTACGTTAATCCCAAACATTTGGGTTGATCCCCATAGTTTAAGTTTCGGTTTCAGACTTATATTATATACCAAGTGTATACCTTGTGGTTGGCTATCTTCTTGACAATCTCTGTCTATATTAGATCACAGAAGGTGTCAGACTTATAGGTTGGTATCGAATTGTGCGTGCACTTGGTACCCTCACCATTTCACAATGTAAACAAATTAAAAACAGAAGTCATTTAAATATAGTGGAATCACAAAGTCTGGGACAAACATAACTTTGTGATTTCTATCAATTAAGTTCTCGTTCTAAAGTTTCGAGAATTTACAAGATCAATAAAAATAATATCCAGATAACAAAAACTATCAAGTAAAAGATAGTCTGATCGGGTTACACGAATCCCTTAACGAAGTCTTTCAAAGTTGCAAACCAAATTATGTTTCTCAGAGGAAATCTAGGTTTCTAGAGGACGACTTTAATCTGCAATTAGGACACAGAAGTGCGGGGATTAAGTTTCTGATGTGCAGGGAGTCCTCTATTTATAATGATGAACAACCTTGGTGGCTTACAAAATAAGCTAAGTTCGTAAACTATTGCCTTGTATAAAACTTCGAAGTAAACAAAATTTCTCTATATAAATTTTTCATGAAAGCATGTGAGAAGTTTTTTTTGAATTACAAAGAAGATGTATGCAACCAGAGTACACCATATGGTTTTTCTAAGATCCACGGTTGAGTAGTTCTAAAATCGACAAGCTTAATTTGTCACAAGACCAAATCAGTTAGTGAATTGTCAAAACAGTTTGTGAACTAAAAAGTCGTCTTGTAACTTTACAGTTTTTATATTGACAAGTTCACAAACTGTGCAAAACAGTTTGTGCACTTGAAAATAAAAAGTGTATAGGAAATATCAAAAATTAACTAGTTTGCAAACTGAGCAATCAGTTCGCGTATGCTGGAATAAATAATGTCCATTACTATATCAAAATAGACTAGTTCGAGAACTGACCAATGCAGTTCGTGTGCGCGCGAGTTAATTGAGATATAAAAATCAAGTATTTATGTTTACAAGTTTAAGTTCGTGAACTGGTGATAGAATTTGTGAACATTAAGAACTAACTTTACTAATCCTTATAGCTTGCATTTTTCTTTGCAATGATCATCATAAAAATAAAGTCATACGACATGTCTATGTAGATACATTGGTAGATAATATGAGTAAATAGGATAGTCATTCTTCACATACCTTTGTTTATGAAGTTTTTTTTGACGTCGTCTTCATTTTTCAGTTCTTCAAGGTCAGTTAGTGATTTCTGATATTCAAATACATTTCTCTAATCCTAGTCCGTCACTGACATTAGTAGACTATAAATCAAGACTTAGTTTTGATCAACTAAAATTGACAACAAGCTTGACATGCTTAAAATTGTGAGTTAACCGAGCGATACTCAAACAATCTCCCTCTTTGTTAATTTAGTAACAAAACTAACAATTACATACAGATAAAATAATAAAAATAATTTTTCATCCCCATTTCCATAATGCATCTTGATTTATTAAATCTTCAACAATATTACATTCTTCGTTCCTCAAGTGCTTCTAAGGTTCTGCATGTGTCCGTTCAATAACTTTTTGATGAAGATCCGTAGCTTATAAAAACTTATGATAATACTCAAGTTATAGTATTTAGAATGAATAATCAATATACTCAATGGTTGTGTAGTTATCCTAAATCGAGAGGAAAAAAGTGGGATTTTAGGGTTTTGAAATTGAGTTATGAGAGGTTGAGCACGAACAATCTTTGTCTAAACTATGTACAGTGCCCGTTCAAAGGATGCTTCAGTCACGTGGAAGGAGGATTAGGTCGGTCTTAGGGAGGGAATCAGGTGAAGAGAGAGATCAGAGAATTCTAGGTTTAAAGAAGAATTGCTCTAAGAATTCATGAGAAGTTTGAGTGTTAGCTTGGAGAAATAGAGAACCTATTTATAACTGAATTGTATAATCTCAAGTCCGCGAAGATAGGGATTTCTTGCCGTGCGGGCACTTTTCCTGTCTCTTCAGGAATAGATAGAGATAAACTAGGATGATGAGTTTATATCTTTATTCCATCACCTTTACTCTCTTCTGCGATTAAAAATTGGTCGGGTATTTCTTACACGTGTCATAGTCTGCCAAACCAAATCCCTAATTGATATCCCCCATTTGTGTGAAGCTGAGTCAGTTTTTGCGATGATGTTTTGAGAGAAAAAAATATTATCCATAGTCTAGTTGGCCAAGATAAGAGATATGCTCTAATTTGTAAGAATAACTAGGATGAGTCACGTGAAAAGGAGAAAAATGCCTCGGAAATCATGTGTAGAGTGTGAGAGGAGCTAAGATTAGGCTTCCCCTCTTCATGGACGGTCTCATATGTCACATGGAGGCCGTATTATTTCTTGTGGGTCTCTTTGTTGAGCACATGGATCTTGAGGGAGCTTATCCACATTTTTGGATAGACATGTACAGTTCAGGCTAAATTTACTAGTCGTGAGTATGTTTGAGACCCTGAGGAAGAGGCACGTTCTTTAGGTGAGGATTGTGCCTGAGTCTTATGCTTGTATAAGACTCTTCATATAGGCCAGTTCATCTCGGATTAGCATAAGGCCATCTGAAGTTTGGCTCACGCGATTGAGGGCGTCTGAGGTTTAGTTTACTTGTCTTTGACCAACTTATTTTGTAGATATGTGCTAGGAGTCAATTGTGTCTGTATAATGAGTCCAACATGAACAATGTATCTCGAAAGGATGTTCAAGGAGTCTGTTGAATGGGCCTAGAGGCATAATAACCAGCGTATCTCGCGGGGATGTCCTAGGTGTTAAGAGCATTGCTCGGTCAAACTCGCATGCGTTGCTATCTCAAGCATGTTTGTCAATGTTAGTGATCAAAACTGTAACTCTTGATTTCTAGCCTACATAGATAAAGGTCTCGGACTAGGATAAAAAGTGTAGTTGAGCTCAAGAACTCCATGGCATCATCATACAAGACGAAGGACTACTCAAGGAACTGGTGGATCTTCATCGACTAAAAGGTATGTGGAGACTTGAACTTATCTGTCACTCAAAAGTCTATCTATTCTATCTCCTAATCTTGAGACAAAAATCGTTTTGATATATAGACTTTCATTATGCACATTTGCTATTTCGAGCCGAGTTTACCTCGCCTATCTATTTCTCGAAATATGTGTTGGTAAGCTTCCGCTTTAGCCGAATTCATCTTTACCTAGTGACGAAAGTCATGTTATGTTTCAATCACTTTGAAAATTGCTCTGACGAAAAATGGTCTGCGAATAACGGCTATATCCGTCCTCTGATAATGTTTCAATGATTGAAATGAGAGTTTAGGTTAAATAACCATTGGTAGGATATAAGCATTGTTGTGGAAACACATATATGTATAAGTCCTTATTCCTTAAACCAAAGTTTGTGAACGTTGTTGATCAAGAGAAATGGAAGTGGCGTGAGCCAAGTCCGCGAAATGGCGGAAGTTCTCGACCCGAGAATTCCTGCTGGATTTTGTGAACTCCTTCCATGAGCTTAAATCCGCGAACCCAGTCCGCGAACTTGAGCAGGTTATATTTAAACCGATTGTTCCTGAACTCATGTTTTTTAAACTAAGGAATGCTTTTGCAAACCGTGGCTATAAAGTTCATGAACCAGTTCGAGTGAATCAAACCTTTTTTGCTTCGATTGTGTCTTGTGTAGTTACATAAGATCTAATCAATTGAACAACTCTCTAACTAGTTCATTTGAGTCATTTGAACTAGTTATGGTGAAGAAGAATATGGTTGATATGAAAGTAATCATATGGCTAACCATTTGGTTAACTATTGTTGAACCAACAAATGTTAATGTTTGGAAACGCTTCGTAAACCCAAAATTGGACATTTCATTTGTGTGTAACAAGCTAAGTTTTCGATCCAACAGTTGAGAAATATTATCTTAAATCTAATCAGGTTTTCATCTAACAGTGAATATTGAATGCTTTGTTACCAAGCTAACATTTATTGCAAACCCTGATTTGAAAACTATATAAGGGAGAACTCTAGCAACTGGGAAACCTAATTCCCACACCTTACGTGTGATACTAGTTGCATAGCTAGAGTCGATTCTCCTTTAACCTTTGGTTTCTTCTTCTAAACCAGGTTAACAACTTAAAGACTTCATTGGGATTGTGAAGCCAGACCGATACTACTTTTCTTGTAGTTTTGTGATATGATATTTTATCTTCTATCGTTACGTGTACGATTGTAATAATTGGCTCGAGATTTTATATCTCCGATAGGCAAGATAGAAAAGTAATCACAAACACTTCGTCTCATCGTTTGTGATTCCACAATATTTTTTTTCGCTGCGCCGATTAAGATTATCATGAGGTGATCAATAATATTAGGCTGTTCTTTGGGAATATAAGACCAGAATGGTTTATTGATTGGTTCCTGTTCACCTTGATTTATTAAAAGACGGAACAAAAATCGTAGGTATATTCGTGGGAAACGGATTTATCAATTACCGTAGACTTTTCTGAGTGATACATATTTGTTTATTAAAGTCTTCGACTTTGGGTCGTAGCAACTCTTAGTTGTGGGTGAGATCAGTTAAGGGAATCAAGTACGTAGTATCCTGCTGGGATCAGAGGCGTAGGAGCATAACTGTACCTTGGATCAGTGTGAGATTGATTGGGGTTCAACTACAGTCCAGAACGAAGTTAATTTGGAGTAGGCTAGTGTATGGAGCGGCTTAATACAGTATGTGTTCAATCTGGACTAGGTCCCGGGGTTTTTCTACATTTGCGGTTTCCCCGTTAACAAAATTTTGGTGTCTGTGTTATTTTTATTTCGCATTATATTTGTTTATATAATTGAAATATCACAGGTTGTGCGTTGTTCAATCAATTAGAATATCCGACCTTTTGGTTGTTGATTTAAATTGATTGACACTTGGATATTGGTCTTTGGTACCATCCAAGTTATCTCTCTAGTATTTGAGAAAGACTCGCAGATTTATATTTGCTTGAGTAAATATCAAATCGAGAGATTGAGATATAAACTCTTTGATATACTTTTTATCTATATTGAGTCTGACTGTCTAGTTGATTCTCTAGAAAGTATATTGGATTTTGTCCATACAGATTGCTAATCGAATTGTTGGGTGTGGTTGTTGTACCCCCACTTTTTCAATTGGTATCAGAGCAGGCAAACACGTTCAAGACCTCACAAGTCTGTGGTTGTAGCGATCTGACTCTATGGATAGAGGTGATATCTCTATTAACGTACCACCAGTCTTCGATGGCTCTAATTACTTATGGTAGAAAATTGTTATGCGAGCTTTTCTTCAAGCACGTGATTTTTAATCATGGGTATATGTTGTTAATGGCTATAATACTCCCGTTGTGGCAGTTAGAGATGTAAACGTTCCCAAACCTATTGGTGAATACACCCCTGCCGAGATAAATGATGCAAAGCAACACTCCGATAGTTTGAATGCCATTATACATTCCATTACTCCAAATCTTCAGCACCATGTGACTAATTGCACTAAGTCGCAAGAAGCTTGGGATATCTTAGAAACTGTATTTGAAGGCAACTCCAGTGAAAAGGATGCTAGGCTTCAAAACCTTAATTACGATTGGGAAAAACTTCGTATGGCATATGAAGAAACATTTGATGAATTTAATCACAAAGTGTCTGAAATTGTTAATGCATCCTTTGCATTGGGTAAGACTATTCCTGAAAAGGACATTGTGATGAAAATTCTCAGATCGCTGCCATCTAGATACGATTCTAAGAAGCATGCCATAGTTGAGGGAAATAATCTTGATAATCTTTCCAGAAATACGCTGGTTAGGAAGCTTAAGATCTTTGATCACGAACATTCATCCAAAACTAAGGATGTTGCGTTCAAAGCACAAAAGGACACTAAATTACTTGATAAGAGTAAAAAAAGTGTATATCTCTGAAGATGATCATTCTGAGATAGATTCATCCGATGAAGATCTTGACAAGTCAGTCTCGATGATCACAAGACAGTTTAGGGATCTTCTGTTGAAGATAAGTAAACGGTTCTCCAGAGATAAGCCTAAAGCATCAGTTAAACCTCATAATCGTATTCCTCCTAAAAACAGGGAAACAGATGAAACTGATGATGAGGATATGCCTCAGTGCTTTAAGTGTAAAGGATTTGGTCATTTTGCAAACGAGTTCCCAAATCGTAGAAAATACACTGAGAACAAAGGTCTTGCTGCAACTCTTGATGAAATGTCTGACAGCTATGATTCTAATGAAGACGAGAAATCAAGTGTTGCACTTCTTGGTGAAAATATTGATTTTGATAACTGTATCAATACATACATCAATTTCAATATTCTTTCAGAAGATAATCCAACTAATCTAGAAGAAAAAATTGACCCATTTCTTGGAAACTTTGTTTGTAATGTTTCAGGTTCCACCATGTGTCTAGCTGCGTGCCCATCTCAGAAACCTGATTTTTATCCTAGTTTGAAGTGTTTGTATTGTTCTCTAAAGGTTCATGAACTTTTAAGGTGTTACAAGTACAAACACCAATTGAGGCATGTCAACAAACTTCAACGAAGAGCAAATCATTTAGCAAGGAAGCTTAAACTTGCTCAGAAGACCGTTGAGGTATGTAGGATCTTATCTTCGTCTAAGAAGTTAGTTTCCAAGGATAAACCAAGACCATTAGAGAAGAAAGTATGGTCGAGTCGGTTTGATACACAAAAGTCTGAGGATTCCTCTCAAGAGGAAAATGGTGGACAAATTGTTGTTCACCACAACGCAACTTGATTGTGTTGATTTGGAAATCTTGTCTCATGTGCCTGATCAAAAGAGACAATGGTTTTGTACCTCTCAGGCTTTAGGAAAAGTTTTCTTTCTTTTTCTTAGTTTTTGTTCTTCCCTGTCTATCAACAAAGGAGGGTTATTATCGATAATTCGACTCTTTATAGGGTTGTGAGTTGGACGTGTACGAACCTGTTTAAAGGTTTCGAAACCCTACATTCCTTTTTCCTTCCTCAAAACATCTTTTTATCTCAAGACTACTTGTTGAGTTCAATCTGTGATTTGCTCTCACAAACCCATATGTTATGGATACTCCAAGCATGATGTCTTCTGATGGAAAAGATGTTAATGTGATTGTTAAGCCATCAATCATGAAGGAAAAAGAAAAATCTCCGTTACCTCCTACCTTGAAAAGAAAACGAAGGAGCCAAGAGCTGTTCCTTCAAACTCTCAGAAGTTTTCTGGTGTTCTTGAAGAGTTGAAGGAGATGCGAAAGGATATTCAAAAAATCAAGGCTTTTGTGTATAAGACTCATGAGATTCAGAAGTCCCTGGTTCGACAACATCAACCGAGAAGGTTTATTGATATAAACTCCTATCTTAATGAACCTTATGTGCCAATGGCTGTTGATGACAAGGAGTTCGGGGACGATAAAGAATTCTTCAAAGGTCTTATTGCCTAGTAAATCTTCTATTTTCTGCCTTTATTAGAAGAATAACTAGAGTTTGGAATAGCCATTATTGTGATTACACATAGCTATGTCCAACATTTTCATCTTCATGTTTTTAGATTTATTGGTTTAAATTCTAAACTTGTTTGGAAGATGATTGTTGCAGTATTAATCTTTATGGTTTTATATATTGCAATATTGTTATGGGATTTGTGTGTTTACGTCCGTGAACTTGACCGTCCCATATCTTGTCAAAAGTAAAGTCTTTCGTATGTCGATATCCATGTATTAATAAAAGAATGAATGGACTTTTGACAAATACAAAAGTTAAGCCTATATTGTCAATTATTGATGGAAGATAGGTTAAAATCTTTTGTTTGCAAGGATTATGTTTATTGTATGTCATTGTTCAAATAGTGATGGAAAATAGAATGAATCCTTGTGTATTCCGCAGTAATTGATCTCCCCTGATCCATATTTTATGTATTACTGTGAGGCTCCGTAAAGTGTCTTATGTTGAGCATTAAACAACCAAGTTGATTATTTTTTATTAGTTATGTTGTTGTTCCGTAAGGTACTTTATGTCGAGGATTTTCAACTAAGTTAATCATCTTGTTTGGTTATTTAGTTGTTGCTCCGTAAGTTTTCTTATGTCGAGCATGACCAATTAAATTGATTACTTTTGTGATTAATTTGGTTGTGTATTTCAATTAGATTAATTATGGGTTCTCTTGTTATTAATCTAATTGTATCTTTTAAGTCTCCATAAGTTCACTTATGTTTGAGCACTTGTCGATTAAATTAATCATGGGTTCTCTTGTGGTTAATTTAATTGAACTTTTTGGATTCAAATTCATACTTGTATGTGATTTTTTATGTCCAAAGAAATCCTTCTTTTATTTCGAAATTAAGGTCGCTCTTGTTGTTCTTTCGGGAATGACATTTAATGGGGGAGAGTTCTTTTGAACTTGCGCTTAATTGCTATATCTTTGTGGGGAGTTCGGTTGTGGAATATTATAGGGGTTATCTTGTATCTATATAAATTCCTTGATGAATGCATTTAGCTTCGACTTTATGATTGCATCTAAAGAACAAGTTGATATTTTTGCTTTCTTTTGGTCAAGAAATGTCTCTTTCGGAAATTTCATTAGGATCCCGTTCTTGTACCTTTGCCAATTTTATTAACAAAAAGGGGGATAATTAATATGTAGTTCACACTACAAATACATATGGTTTTCGGATCATTATATAAGGGGGAGTGGTTTCCATGTGAGATGGAGTATTGACTAAGGGGGAGTGATACATATCACCATAGTATTGTTGTTGAAGTTGTGATACAATTGGACTTTGACGTTGTGTAATGATACTATGACATTGTATAACAATGATTGAGAACTATTTTTTTCTTATTATTATAGCTACGGATTTTCAACAACGATGATGCTAAACTTACAACCTTTGGGATCATTGGAGTACTTGGAAGTGACGAAGATTTCGAGTAATTTTGAAGATTAGGCATGTGGAATAGGAGCTACAAAAGTTAATTTATTTATTTTTTGCATTCCATATGTATTAATAGTTTTGCCACTAAAATTGACAAAGGGGAAGATTGTTAGAGCGTTGCTCGGTCGAACTCGCATGCGTTGCTATCTCAAGCATGTTTGTCAATGTTAGTGATCAAAACTATAAGTCTTGATTTCTAGCCTACATAGATAAAGGTCTCGTACTAGGATAGAAAGTGTAGTTGAGCTCAAGAACTCCATGCCAATCATCATACAAGACGAAGGACTACTCAAGGAACTGGTGGATCTTCATCAACTAAAAGGTATGTGGAGACTTGAACTTATCTGTCACTCAAAAGTCTATCTATTTTATCTCCTACTCTTGAGACAAAAATGGTTTTGATATATAGACTTTCATTATGCACATTTGCTATTTCGAGCCGAGTTTACCTCGCCTATCTATTTCTCGAAATATGTGTTGGTAAGCTTCCGCTTTAGCCGAATTCATCTTTACCTAGTGACGAAGGTCATGTTATGTTTCAATCACTTTGAAAATTGCTCTGACGAATAA
The DNA here is from genome assembly GCF_003573695.1 of Papaver somniferum. Classification (NCBI taxonomy): domain Eukaryota; kingdom Viridiplantae; phylum Streptophyta; class Magnoliopsida; order Ranunculales; family Papaveraceae; genus Papaver; species Papaver somniferum. The sequence goes on from NC_039366.1 coordinate 174,634,506, forward strand.
TGGTCTGTGAATAACGGCTATATCCGTCCTCTGAGAATGTTTCAATGATTGAAATGAGAGTTTAGATTACATAACCATTGGTAGGATATAAGCATTGTTGTGGAAACACATATATGTATAAGTCCTTATTCCTTGAACCAAAGTTTGCGAACTTTGTTGATCAAGAGAAATGGAAGTGGCGTGAGCCAAGTCCGCGAACTGGCGGAAGTTCCCGACCCGAGGGTTTCTGCTGGAGTTTGTGAACTCCTTCCATGAGCTTAAGTCCGCGAACCCAGACCGCGAACTTGATCAGGTTATATCTAAAACGGGTTGTTCTTGAACTCATGTTTATTTAAACTAAGGAATGCTTTTGCAAACCATGGCTATAAAGTTCATGAACTGATTCGAGTAAATCAAACCGTTTTTGCTTCGATTGTGTCTTGTGTAGTTACATAAGATCTAAGCAATTGAACAACTCTCTAACTAGTTCGTTTGAGTCATTTGAACTAGTTATGGTGAAGAAGAATATGGTTGATATGAAAGTAATCATATGGCTAACCATTTGGTTAACTATTGTTGAACCAACAAATGTCAATGTTTGGGAACGGTTCGTAAACCCAAAATTAGACATTTCATTTGTGTGTAACAAGCTAAGTTTTCGATCCAACGGTTGAGAAATATTAGCTTGAATCTAATCAGGTTTTCATCTAACGGTGAATATTGAATGCTTTGTTACCAAGATAACATTGATTGCAAACCCTGATTTGAAAACTATATAAGGGAGAACTCTAGAAACTAGGAAACCTAATCCCCACACCTTACGTGTGATACTAGTTGCATAGCTAGAGTCGATTCTTCTTTAACCTTTGGTTTATTCTTCTAAACCAGGTTAACGACTTAAAGACTTCATTGGGATTGTGAAGCCATACCGATACTACTTTTCTTGCAGTTGTGTGATCTGATCTTGCATCTTCTATCGTTACGAGTACGATTGTAATAATTGGCTCGAGATTTTATATCTCCGATAGGCAAGATAGAAAAGTAATCACAAACACTTCGTCTCATCCTTTGTGATTCCACAATATTTTTTTCGCTGCGTCGAATAAGATTATTATGAGGTGCTCAATAAAGGCTGTTATTCGGGAATATAAGACCGATTTATTGATTGGTTCCTGTTCACCTTGATTTATCAAAAGACGGAACAAAACTCGTAGGTATATTCGTGGGAGACGGATTTATCTATTACCGTAGAATTTTCTGTGTGATACAGATTTGTTTATTAAAGTCTTCGACTTTGGGTCGTAGCAACTCTTAGTTGTGGGTGAGATCATCTAAGGGAATCAAGTACGTAGCATCCTGCTGGGATCAGAGGCGTATGAGCATAATTGTACCTTGGATCAGTGTGAGATTGATTGGGGTTCAACTACAGTCCAGACCGAAGTTAATTTGGAGTAGGCTAGTGTCTGTAGCGACTTAATACAGTATGTGTTCAATCTGGACTAGGTCCCGGGGTTTTTCTGCATTGCGATTTCCTCGTTAACAAAATTCTGGTGTTTGTGTTATTTTTATTCCGCATTATATTTGTTTATATAATTGAAATATCACAGGTTGTGCGTTGTTCAATCAATTAGAATATCCAACCTTTTGGTTGTTGATTTAAATTGATTGACACTTGGATATTGGTCTTTGTTACCATCCAAGTTATCTCTCTAGTATTTGATAAAGACTCGCAGATTTCTATTTGCTTGAGTATATATGAAATCGAGAGATTGAGATATAAACTCTTTGATATACTTTTTATCTAGATTGAGTCTGACTGTCTAGTTGATTCTCTAGAAAGTATATAGGAGTTTGTCCATACAGATTGCGAATCGAATTATTGGGTGTGGTTGTTGTACCTCCACTTTTTCACTAGGAATTATCCATAAGCCTTGGTAAGTCGAATCAGGACCTAGAGTAGAAGTGACCAGTATATCTCGTGATGTTGTACTAGGAATCATTCCTTGATCTCAGATAGGGTGAGTCGTGCTTACAGGAGACACATATGTTTCCGCTCTGGGTCATAAGTCCACCGTGGAAATTTTTACACATCTACAGAGCCTACATTGCCAGCAGTATCTCGTTGAGGATGTATACTAGGAATTATGGCATCACAACCAGCTGCGTCTCATGAAGACATGCTGAAATCATTGATATTCTGGTTCATAAGTCAGCCGGAGACGTCTTACGGTTTACACAACCTACGTGACCAGTAGTATCTCGTCGAGGATGTCCACTAGGAGTAACGACATCATGACCAGCAGTGTCTCGTACGTGAGGACGTATACTAGAAATCGTGGTTGTGGGTGCCTTGAGGACCAAGGTCTTAGTCTCTCCCGCGAGAGTTGATTTTTGTCATATGATGTTGAGATTGTCTTTTGTAAATGAGGATGAACTTGTCTTCAGAGCTCCCTTTTTACATCCAATTATCTCTCATCTTAGTCTTGCTGAACTTTGAAGACGATCATTGGCTCAGAGTTATGACTTAAACCCTAGTTATGAATTTACCATTGTCTCTAATCTTGACATGACACTTTTTTCCCTCGTCTAAATTTCATCATCTACATTAAATCCTCAACTCATAATATAACCTTGATTGTTCTATGATAATTATTATATAGTTGGTGAAAAATCATTCGGATGTGAAATTACAATCCCCTCGTTCTTTTAGACTTGTAGAGTCTCCCATTACGCGAATTGATGCTTAGTCTTAGATTGTTCTGACTCTGGACTCGGAATTCTTCTGAGATTTTGTGACAGAAGTTCTCACTGGGATAATAATGGGTCTTGGTGAGGAAATATTCCGTCTTGAGAGACTAGACCACGAATTAGGGTTTCCTCGATCAAACCCCTAATTTCTTCTTTTTGTGAAACTTAGGGTTTTACTCTTGTGCATGCGAGAGTTTGGGAAAGAGAAGGCTTCGAGAGACTTCATGGCTGGTCGTGAGTTTGGTGAAGATCCATGATATAAGAGGGACACTCATTTTTGGGTTGCAGAGTCCTTATTGCATATAAATTTTGAGTTCAAGCTTATATTGCACCTAAACCCTAATTTTACTTTTGTTTGTGTATGACTACTTTAGAAACTTTGGAGAGGCTTGATAAGACTTGGTAGGCTTTAATCTGTCTTGTGGGGTTGGCACCTTGTGTGATGAGAGCTTGTTCAATCCTTTGTACCAATCAGACACCTCTTTTTTAGAGAAAATACACACTTTCGGAACTAAGGGTATTTTCATCAAAAACCACTATGAGCTTGATTTTTCTTTGGCACGGGAGAGGCCGTGAGCTTCCATGGGCATATATATGAGATAAAGAGGCTTTGATCTTCCATTGGAATGGACAAAACCCTATGGTCCTAGCTATCACGTCCAAAGCCATGACACTTGAACTTTCTAGCCCAAATAATAAAGCCACGATGCCGGCACTTGCCAGTTCTACCACCAGAGCCCGACAGCGCCGACAATTTCCAGCGCCAGTAATTTTGTTAGTTGTTGCTCGTACGCGGTATACCATTTAGTATCGACTAGAAATTTTGTCTCGACCTGGTCCCGACAAGTCATTACCATAACTTAACTAAAATTGTAGTCCATAACTTCACTACTTTTACGAGACATCAAATATGTTACATAAGGGGATACTTAATAGGGTATTGTTATGGAGGTTTATATCAATATGCGGGTGGCAACACCCCATGATGAGAAAGCAACAAGAAATGGTGACGATTAAGAGTAATTAAAGGAGTGGTTGAGTAATGATCTAGAACTTTCCCTCACATAGCGGGACTCACTTTACCATCACCTCCACGATCTCCACTTCTTCATTCCTTCAAAACCTTCACTACTTATGATGAATCATTGTTTACTATAATAGACGACTTTGTCTATTTTCAAGGGGACGATCAGAACAGGCTCATGTTCACATATCTAGCCTTCACACAATAACTCAACAACTCCGCACTGCAAATACATTACCATCGTAATTCCTTAACTTTCTCAACTTACCCCCCCAAGACGAACCCTTCTCCTTGTCTGTGACTGAAGCAAAGATGTAACGACCATCTCTTGGTTTAGGCCGTCATTATACGATTTTGATTCTTTAACTTAAATTACTTCGACAGTACATTGTTTTATCCTAGGAACCAAATTTATGGTACAAACAGATATACACCTTGGGAATCAAGGCATAATGTAAACTTTCGAAATTCGCCGCCATTGTCAGATTACAAGACTTTAATCTTCTTTTCTATTAGATTTTCTATTTTGGTTTTAAAGATAATAAAGTTAGACAAAGCATCAGAATTACGAGCCAAAGAAAATATCCATACAAACTGATTGAAGACATCCATTAACAACATATAATAGTGAAAACCATCACGAGAAAGATGAGGGTATGACCCCCAAAAATCATCAACAATCAAACGCAAATGAGAATTGCATTCGCTTAAACTTAATGAGAAAGGATATTTAGAAATCTTGATAATAAAACATGAATGACATGCAAGTATTCGAGTCGAATTAACTGGAGGATAGAAAGTTTTAACTACTTGCTTCATTGTACGAAGCGTGGGATGGCCTAATATTTGATCATGTGTATTCAAATATGATTTTATATCCAAAATACTGAAGATGGAGGTGAGAAATCAACATTCACTTGCATAAACCATTTTCAATTTTCCCATTGAGCACCACAGAAAAAGCGGGGGTCTAACAACACCACCCAATATTTCGCTTAGCAAACTGTATGGACTAACTCCGAAATACTTTGCTAGAGAATAAACTAGATAGTCAGACTCAATCTAGATAAAAGTATCTCAAGGAGTTAATATCTCTCTCTTGATTTGATTTTTACTCAATCTAAAATCAATAGTGAGTCTTTATCAAATACAAGGAATAACTTGGACGGTACCAAAGACCAATGTCCAAGGATCAATCAATATCAATCAACAACCAAAGGTTGGATTTTCAATTGATGATCACGAACGCACAACCTGTATTATTTCAATTATATAAAATATAATGCGGAAAAGAAATAAAACAGACACCAGAAATTTTGTTAACGAGAAAACCGCAAATGTAGAAAAACCCCGGGACCTAGTCTAGATTGAATACACACTGTATCAAGCCGCTACAGACACTAGCCAAGCTAACTTCGGACTGGACTATAGTTGAACCCCAATCAGTCTCCCACCGATCCAAGGTACAGTTGTACTCCTACGCCTCTGATCCCAGCAGGATACTACGCACTTGATTCCCTTAGCTGATCTCACCCACAACCAAGAGTTGCTGCAACCCAAAATCGCAAAATTGATAATAAACAAATCTGTCTCACACAGAAAAGTCTATCAAAGGATAAATATGTCTCCCACAGATAAACCCTAGGTTTTGTTCCGTCTTAAAATATGAAATCAAGGTGAACAGGAACCAATTGATAATCCGGTCTTATATTCCCGAAGAACAACCTAGATTAATCAATTATCTCTCTACAATCCTTCCTGAATACACAGGCGGTTTTTCGAGGAATCACAAACAGTGAGACGAAGATGTTTGTGACTTCTTTATCTTGCCTATCGGAGAACTCTCACGATCTCAACACAATCAAAGATTGTACTCGTACGGTAGAAGATGCAATATCAGATCACACAACTTCGATAAAAGTAGTATCGGTCTGGCTTCACGATCCCAATGAAGTCTTTAAGTCGTTAACCTGGTTTTAGAGAAGAAAACCAAAGGTTAAAGGAGAATCGACTCTAGCGAGCGCACTAGTATCACACAGACGTGTGGGGATTAGTTTTACACAATGCTAGATGTCTCCTTTATATAGCCTTCAAATCAGGGTTTTGCCTTAGTTACAAAGCAATCCATATTCACCGGTAGATGAAAACCTGATTTAGATTCAAGATAATATTTCTCAACCGTTAGATCAAAAACTTAGCTTGTCACACACACTTGGGTGGACGTTTACTGGGTTTGTGAAAACCATGCCCAAATGTGTATGTGTATGTTGGTTCAACAGAGTAACCCAAAAGGTTAACCATATGAGCATTTCATATTAACCTTGTTCTTCTTCACCATAACTAGTTCAATTGACTCAAATGAACTAGTTAGAGAGTTGTTCAATTACTATGAGATCTTATGTAACTACACAAGACACAATTGAAACAAAGATGATTCGATTCGATTGAATCGGCTCATGAACTTTATAGCCACGGTTTGCATAAAGTATTCCTTAGTTATTTAAGTTTCGTGTTCAGAGCACATCTTTAGATCATAACCTCTTAAGCTCACAAACAAGTTCGCGGACTTAAGAAAACCGGTGGAGTTTTCCAAACTCAGCAGAAAATCTCGTCAAGGAGACTTTCGCCAGTTCGCGGACTTACACGCAAACGAGTTTTTGGAAAATCCCAGCAGAAATTCTCGGTACAAGAACTTCTGTCAATTCGAGGACTGAGTTCGCGGACTGGGTTCGCGGACTTGGCAAATCCAATTCCTCCGGTTTCTCTCAATCAACAAAGTTCGAAAACTTCGGATTAAGGAATACATGGTTATGTAATCTAAACTCTCATTCCAATCATTGAGACATTCTCAGAGGACGTTATATAGCCGTTATTCACAGACCGTTTCGTGTCAGAGCAATTCTCAAAGTAATTGAAACTTTTCATGACTTTCGTCACTAGGTGAAGATAAACTTGATCAAAGCGAAACGTTTTACCAACACATGATTTCGAGATATAGATAGGCGAGATATACTCGGCTCGAAATATCAAATGTGTATGATCCAGTCTATATAGCATACGACTTTTGTATCATAAGAAGTAGGAGATAGAAGAGATAGACTTTTAAGTGATAGATAAGTTCAAGTCTCCACATACCTTTTTGTTGATGAAGTTACACGGTTCCTTGAGTATATCTTCGTCGTTGTATGATGAATCGCCATGAAGTTCTTGAGCTCAACTACACTTTTCTATCCTAGTCCGACAAAAGTTAAGCCTATATTGTCAATCTTTGACAGAAGATAGGTTAAAATCTTTTGTATCCAAGGATTATTGCTATTGTATATGCTTGTGCAAAAGAATGAATCCTTGTGTATTCCACGGTATAGATCTTCATTGATCCATCCTTTTTATATTACCGTGAGGCTCAGTAATGTGTCTTATGTTGAGCACGATACAACTAAGTTGATTAATTTTTGATTAGCTTGGTTGGTTGTTCCGTAAGATACTTTATGTTGAGCATTTGTGAACTAAATTAATCATCTTGTTTGGTTATTTAGTTATTGCTCCGTAAGTTCTCTTATGTCGAACAAAATAAATTACAATTAAATTGATTACATTTGTGATTAGTTTGATTGTGTATTCCAATTAGATTAATTATGGAATCTCTTGTAATTAGTCTAGTTGAGTTTTCATATATTCCATGAGTTTTTCTTGTGTTGAGTATATGAACGGCTATCTTAATCATTTTCTAATGGTCATGTTAGTCGTTGCTCCGTAAGTTTACTTATGTTGAGCACAATGAATTAAATTGATCACCTTTGTGGTTAATTTGATTATGTATTCCAATTAGATTATTCATGGGTTTACTTATGAATATTTTGATTGAGTTTTGGATATAAAAATCATTCTCATGGTTTTGGTGTCCAATAAAATCCTTCGTTTCTCTTGAAATTAAGGTTGCTCGTTGTTGTTCCCTTGGGAATGACATCAAATGGGGGAGAGTTCTTTTGAACTTGTACTTAATGGTCATATCTTAAGGGGTGTGCGGCTGTGGAATTTTAAAGGGGTTATCTTGTATCTTTAAACTCCTTGATGAATGTTGTTAGCTTCGGCTATATGATTACATCTAAATAAAATGATGTGTGTTTCTTTCTCTCATTCATGAAATGTCTCTTACGGAAATTTCATTATGATCCCGTTCTTGTACCTTTGCCAATTTTATTGACAAAAGGGGGGAGAATTAATATGTAGTTCACACTACAAATACATATGGTTTTCGGATCATTGTGTAAGGGGGAGTGGTTTTCATGTTTGATGGAGTATTGACTAAGGGGGAGTGATACATATCACCATAATATTATTGTTGAAATTGTGATACAATTGGACTTTGACACTATGTAATAATACTATGACATTGTATAACAATGATCGAGACCGATGCTTTGTCATTGTTATAGCTACGGATCTTCAACAACGGTGATGCTAAACTTACAACCTTTGGGATCATTGGAGTACTTGGAAGTGACGAAGATTTTGAGGAATGTTGAAGATTAGACATGTGGAATAGGAGCTATTAAAGTTTCATTATCTTTTTTGTATTCCATATGTATTGATAGTTTTGTCACTGAAATTGACAAAGGGGGAGATTGTTAGAGCACTGCTCGGTCAAACTCGCATGCGTTGCTATCTCAAGCATGTTTGTCAATGTTAGTGATCAAAACTATAAGTCTTGATTTCTAGTCTCTTATAGCTAAGTCTCGGACTAGGATAGTAAGTGTAGTTGAGCTCAAGGACTTCATGGTGATTCATCATACAAGTAGAAGATCTACTCAAGGAACCGGTGGAACTTTCCGACAAAAAGGTATGTGGAGACTTGAACTTATCTGTCACTCAAAAGTCTATTTATTCTATCTCCTACTCTCTGAGACAAAAGTCGTATGCTATATATATAATAGATCATACACATTTGGTATTTCGAGCCGAGTATACCTCACTTATCTATATCTCGAAATATGTGTTGGTAAGCTTTTCGCTTCGACCAAGTTTATCTTTACCTAGTGACGATAGTCAAGAATGTTTCAATCACCTTGAAAATTGCTTTGACGAGAAATAGTGTAACAATTATATAATGTCCTCTAAGAATGTTTCAACGATTGGAATGAGAGCTTAGATTACATAACAAATAGATTCCTTGAACCGAAGTTCTCGAACTTTGTTGATCAAAAGAACCGGAAGTATGGCAAGTGCCAAGTCCGCGAACTCATTCTGCGAACCGCCGAAGTTATCAAACCCGAGAATTTTTGCTGGAGTTGACAAACTACTTGCGTGAGCCAAGTCCGCGAACCGGCGTAGTTCTCGAACCCGAGAATTTCTGCTGGAGTTTGTAAACTCTATCCGGTGTCTTAAGTCCGCGAACCTAGTCTGCGAACTTGAGAAGGTTATATATCTAAAGATGATTTCTGAACTTAATCTTAAAAGACTAAGGAATGCATTTGCAAACCGTGGATATTAAAGTTCAGAACCGATTCGAGTGAATCAAATCATCTTTGCTTCAATTGTGTTTTGTGTAGTTACATAAGATTTCCTTGCAATTGAACAACTCTCTTAACTAGTTCATTTGAGTCAATTGAACTAGTTATGGTGAAGAAGAATATGGTTGGTATGAAACGCTCAAATGGTTAACCTCTTTGGGTAGACTATTGTTGAACCAACAATGTATACGTTTGGGTGCGGTTAAAAAACCTAGAAGCGTACAGTCATTTGTGTATGACAATCTAAGTTTTCGATCTAACGGTTGAGAAATATTAGATTGAATCTAAATCAGATTTTCATCTAACGGTTAATATTGATTGCTTTGTAACTAAGGAAAAACCCTGATTTGAAAGGTTATATAAAGGAGACATTTAGCATTGAGAAAACTAATCTCCATACGTCCGTGTGATACTAGTTTCTCTGCTAGAGTCGATTCTCCTTTAACCTTTGGTTTTTCTTCTTCTAAAACCAGGTTAACGACTTAAAGACTTCATTGGGATTGTGAAGCCAGACCGATACTACTTTTATCGTAGTTGTGTGATCTGATCTTGCATCTTCTATCGTAACAGTACAATCATATTGATTGGCTTGAGATCGTGAGAGTTCTCCGATAGGCAAGATATAAAAAGTAATCACAAACACCTTCGTCTCATCGTTTGTGATTCCACGACATCTTGTTTCGCTACCATACGATTAAGATTGTTGTGAGGTGATTGATTAATCCTGGCTATTCTTCGGGAATATAAGACCGGATTATCAATTGGTTCATGTTCACCTTGATTATTATCAAAAGACGGAACAAATTTTTTTAGGGTTTTTCTGTGGGAGACAGATTGATCCTTTGATAGACTTGTCTGTGTGAGACAGATTTGTTTATTGTTAAAGCCTGCGATTTTGGGTCGTAGAAACTCTTAGTTGTGGATGAGATCATCTAAGGAAATCAAGTGCGCAGTATCTTGCTGGGATCAGAGGCGTAGGGAGTACAACTGTACCTTGGATCAGTGGGAGACTGATTGAGGTTCAACTATAGTTCATTCCGAAGTTAGCTTGGAGTAGGCTAGTGTCTGTAGCGGCTTAATAAGTGTGTATTCAATATGGACTAGGTCCCGGCGTTTTTCTGAATTTGCGATTTCCTCGTTAACAAAATTTCTGGTGTCTGTGTTATTTCTATTTCCGCATTATATTTGTTTATATAATTAAAATAATACAGGTTGTGCGTTTGAATCAATCAATTGGAAATCCGACCTTTGGTTGTTGATTGATATTGATTGATCCTTGGACATTGGTCTTTGGTACCGTCCAAGTTATTCCTTGTGTTTGATTATAGACTCGCTGATTTCTATTAGCTTGAGTGAATCAAAACAAGAGAGAGATATTAACTCCTTGAGATACTTTTATCTAGATTGAGTCTGATTGTCTAGTTGATTCTCTAGTAAGTGTTTCAGAGTTAGTCCATACAGATTGCTAATCGAAATATTGGGTGGTGTTGTTAGACCCCCGCTTTTTCAGATGTTGCTTCAAAGGAGAAACCTGATGATTTATTGATTGGTACGTTAAATTTGATGGCGTTCACACAATCATTCCAAACCCGACCACTAGTGTGGCAGAAGATAATACAGTCCGTAATGAAGAGGTTGTGCAGCCTGATAATTTAGAAGCGCAATCTATTCATGCTCCGGCTACTAATTTGGCTGTTGAGTCATCGCAGAATGGCATTTCTGCTACAGATGCAATTGATTTGGAAAAGGAGGAACAAGAGATTTATGCTCATTATGATGAACAGAAAAAACTCGCTAATGAAATGGCTAAGGCTGCGGATTTAGCTAAGCATGAACAAGATGTGTCTTTGGCCAAGTTACAAAATATGAGAAGATCAATTATGGAACGGAAAAAACAAGCTGAGGCTGAGGTGCAGCAATCTTTTGAGAAACAACATGCCGAGGTGCAACATGCTGAGATGCAACATTCCGAGGAACAACAAGCTGCAGTGCAAGATGTTGAGATACTTGTTGGGGGCACTAGTCGTATTGAAACTATTTCCATGGGTGATCCACCAGCTAATTATATTATGGAGCCAGCTGGAGAAGATGGTTTTTAGTTACCCTACTAAAACAACAAGAAGAAATGCCCAGGCCAACATAACGGAGCCTCTTGAGACTTCAAATATGTTTGAGACTGGAACTGAAGAGACTGAAGAGGAGGTTGAAAACGTTTTTACTGAGACTCAGACTGAACCTTTATCGACAGCAATATCTACTGGCTTGGTAGAGATTGAGGCTGCGAAATTGGATTGGGACGCTGCTAAGGATGAGGAAGACCGCTTGAAGAGGGAAAAATCTGAAAAGAAGAAGCTAGATGCTTTATCCAAGAAAGGTGATAAGGGTACTAAAGTTGCGCCTAAGAATAAGGATACTCACACTGCTCCTAAGCCAGGTGAGGAAGAAATCCATGTTGGTAGACGAGGAAGAAGTAGGTCAGGCAAAGATGATGAAAAGGGTTCGGCAAGCCCTTCACGTGAATCAGTTATTTAATGCGTGTCTTTTATTAGAATTCTCAAGGCTTGGCTAAATATGGTGCAAGGGCCAAGTTGACTGAGCTATATCACTTGCATAATCCTAACATAATTTGTATTGCAGAACCGCATGTTTTTTGCACTCCGCGTTTTGTTAGGAAGTTAAATTTAGTGAACTTTTGTGAAGATGTTATTACAAATGAAGCAAATGGAGAAAAGGGTAATCTCTGGATTGTAGAGGAATTCCTTGACAAGGCCGGATGTTTTATCTTCTTCAAAGCAGGCAATTACTTTGAATGTTGCGGGAGATTTCGTTACGGCAGTGCATGCTTCTTTTGATCTGGTTACAAGAAGAAGACTTTGGCGTCAGTTGGGTTTAGGTTTTATATCTATTCCTTGGTTGGTGTTGGGGGATTTTAATTGCATCTTACGATTAGATGAGAAGAAGGGTGGTAGGCCAATAAAGGAAATTTATGTGAATGAGTTTAGAAGTTGGATTTCAGACAATGGGCTGGTTGAGGATGATGTTATTGGGAAAAAATATACTTGGTCTAATTGTCGTAGTGGTAATGATAGAATTATTTCGAAGCATGATAGAGCGGTTGTGAATGATGCTTGGCTCTACAAATATGAAAACTGGAGGTGTAAGGCTTTGCCTAGGGGTCCAAGAGCATAGCTCAGTGGTATCCCTTCAACTCCAGTAAGGAGGAAGTTAGGGGTTCAATCCCCGCCGTCGTAAAGGTTTGTAGTAGATTAGTTGTATAGTGGGTTGAGCGGTGTTGGGTCTAGCAGTGGGGCCAGTCCAACTGGCTGGGTTCGGGTAGGGGCCTGGGTCCGGCTTTCACGTATCAAAAAAAAAAAGGCTTTTCCTAGAATTTGCTCGGATCATTCTCCTCTTTTTGGGTTTGCTTTTGAGAATCCTAGGCCAGCCAGGGCGCCTTTTAGAATTCAGAACATGTGGTTGTCTCATTCAAGTTTCATGCAGATGGTTGAAGATAGTTGGAATATGCAACTTAGTGGTGCGCCTCCTTTTGTGTTCACGGCCAAATTAAAGAGGTTGAAAGAGGCGTTGAAGATTTGGAATAGAACTGTTTTTGGTAAAGTTCAATTTCGTTTGAAACAAGCTGAATTAAAACTTGAAACCGATAATGATCTTTTGGACTTTGATCATGGTAGTGCGTTGCAGTTTGTGAAGGTTGCGGATGCTAAGAAAGCTGTTGATGATGTGAGAACGGAGTTGGAAGTTATGCTTAAGATGAAGTCGCGTGTAACTTGGTTGGAGGATGGAGATCAAAATACCCGATTTTTTCATAATAGCATTCAGGAGTCAAAATACAATTTCAGAACTTAAAACTATGACTAACACTACTTTGTTTTTGCAGGATGAGATAAAGGACTACGTTGTAAACCATTATCAAGCAAAATTCAATGGTGGTGATGTTAATATTGATCCAAGGCTTTTTGATATTGAACATGAGAGCATAAGTGCAACTGAAAGTGCTTTCATGGATGCTATTCCGATCTTAGAGGAGGTTAAAGAGGCTGTTTTTGATTTGGGAGCGGACTCTGCGCCTGGTCCAGATGGATTTACAGGTTCTTTCTATAGACAATGCTGGAACATTATTTCTAAAGATCTTTTTAATGCCATTGCAAACTGTTGGGCTATGCATAAAATTCCCAATGACATTAATTCAAGTTTTATAGTTCTCATTCCTAAAAATAGCAAGTCTGATGCTATCAAGGATTATAGGCCAATTGGTTTGAGTAATTTTTTCATCAAAATCATCACTAAGATTTTGGCTACCAGGCTTGGTACGGTGCTTAATAAGTTGATTTCTGAAGAACAAGTGACTTTTATGAAGGGAAGGAATATTCATGAAAATATAGCTTTGGTGTCAGAGTTGATCAATGAGATTAGCACGGAAAGGAAACATGGTAATGTTGGCCTCAAACTGGATATTGCGCAAGCTTTTGATACGGTAAGTTGGGAGTTCATTACTGAAGTTTTTAGGCAATATGGATTTTCCGAGAATTGGTGTTCATGGATCCCTAACATCTTGAATTCGGCTCGAATTTCTGTGATGATAAATGGTAGCCCTGAAGGATTCTTTAGCATCTCTAGAGGTTTGCGCAAGGTGATCCCCTTTCACCTTTGATTTTTGTTCTTATTGAAGATGTTTTAAGACGCAATCTCTCTAAATTATTTGCAAGACGAAGTATGCATTCTATGGTTAGCAAGAAAGGTGTGGCCCCCTACGCATCTACTTTTTGCAGACGATATTCTTATTTTCTGTAGAGGTAATCTTCATAGTTTGCAAAATTTGAAGAACATGCTGGGTATGTACCAACGTGCTTCTGTCCAATATGTAAGTTTTGCCAAAAGCAAGTTTTACTATGGAGGTGGCACTGGCTCTCGTGCTATTACTATAGCTAACTATTTGGGAATGGAAAGAGCTTTTTTTCTGGACAAATACTTGGGAATTCAACTGAAGCCTGGTATTGTTCGTCACATTCATGTTAGTCAAGTGGTGGAAAAAATTATGGACAAGTTGGCCGGCTGGAAAGGTAAGCTTCTATCCTTTCAGGCCAGACTTGTTTTGATTAGATCAGTGATATCTAGCTATGTGCTTCATTCTATGGCTGTCAACAAGTGGCCATGCACGATTATTAAGCAGGTTGAGAGGGCCATTAGAAATTTTCTATGGTCGGGAGATGCTGAGAAACGTAAATATTTTACGGTTCTTTATGATGATTTGTGTTGCTCGAGGCGTGAAGGTGGCCTTGGCCTTAAGAAGTTGTTGGATGTTAATAGGGCCATGCTTATGAAGTTGCGGGTTTCTATTCGAGATTCAGACAAGATTTGGGCCAGATTCTTGAGGGCGAAATACTTCAAGTTGAATGGAAACTTGATCGATTATAAATTGGGTTCCTCAGTTTTCCCTGGGATTAGATTGGTCTATAACTTTGCGCAATCGCACACTCGATCAATTGTAGGTGATGGTACTAATACTTCCTTATTTTTTGATAATTGGTGTGGGGATTTTTCTATTGCGAAGCGGCTTGGAGTTTTTTCCAAAGGGCCAAATGATTTCACAACAAAGGTGAGTGATATTATTGTTGATGGTGCTTAGGCCATACCTCCTCGCGTGAGGGATTTGATGATTCTTTGTAATATTGATGTTGATAATCTGCCGCTTATTGCTGGTGGGGATGATTACAAAATATGGGATTTGGATACCAAGGGCGTTTTTTCAGTCAAGTCTGCAAAGGCTGCTATTAAGGCGCCAGCTGAAGTTTTGCCTACTGCAACTCTGTTCACTAGGAAAGTTGTACATCCTACTTTGAGTGTTCAATATTGGAAAATTTGGGCGAAACAGTGTTGTGCAACTGAAGATAACATTATCAAGAAGACTGGTAGAAGCATGCCAACGATTTGCCGCCTGTGTAGGAAGAATGACGAGACTATGAGCCATATCACTTGGCATTGCAAAGTTGCTAAGAGAATCTGGGCTTGGGCGGTAACAATTTTTAAACTGCAACCCAGTGAAGATCTGGTGGCCTCTTACAAAGCTGCCAAAGGCCAGAGCAGGATGATAAAGGATGTGTGGCTAGTTGCTAACTTGGCAATAGTCACAGAATTGTGGAAGATGCGCAATAAGGTGTATTTTGAGGATTTTAAGATGCATTGGCTAGGTTTTAAAGGTAGAGTTTATCAGGTTATTCGTGATAACTCGATTAGAATGAAGGGACATATGTATAATACGCAAGAGGATTTGCGCATCTTGAATTATTTCAGGGTGCAGCATAGATCGAGCAAGTTTTCAACGCCAAAAGAGGTTAGTTGGTTTCCTCCCAATCCTGATGAAATAATGATATGTTGTGATGGTGCCTCTCGCGGTAACCCAGGCCAAGCTGGAGCTGGTGTCACTTTTAGAGATGCTAATGTAGTTGTTCTTGGAGTTCTTTCTGTTGGCCTTGGTTGTCAAACAAACTATTTTGCGGAAGTGAGTGCTGTTATTTATGGAGCGATGCTAGCAAAGAGGTAGAATGTCAAAAACCTTTGCATTCGTTCAGATTCGATGAGTTGCATTCAAGCTTTTCATAAGGGTGAGTTGCCTTGGCAGCTAGTTACGAAGTGGAGGATTGCGAAGAATTTTTATGATAATATTCGTTATGTTCATAACTATAGGGAAGTTAATTTTTCGGCTGACGCTTTGGCCAAACAAGCATGTTTGTTGGCTGAAGATATCTTTGAGTTTTATGAGGGTAGGCCAGGCTTTCTTCTATCTGTAGAGTGGCCTGGAGAGGTATACTTTCGATTCAAATAGGTTGGACTTGTGGTGGCCTCACGGCTAGCGCTAGTTTAATCTAGTCCCTGTTCAGTTTTCGTTCATTTTTTTATGTTATTGATCGAGTAAAATAAAACAAAATAAAATAGCATCTATCCCGACACACTGTTTTATTAGGTTCGTTGGACCAATTAATTGTAGAGATAAAAAGGATAAGAGTCTTGTTAAAAATGACTCCACCCAAAAATCACAGTTCACACAATGGCAAGAAAATACTAAAATTTGGATTTGGATAGTGATAGTGATGGACTGAAAGCTGGAATTGAAAAGGTGAGAGTTTGTTCAGTGGATTGAAAATGAGTTGGCGGTCCTTGCAGAATCCAGATAACAATAATTGCCATCATTTTCCGTACCCAGAGAATGCATACATATGTGATATATATACCACTGTATATGAAATTTAATATCCATGATGTTGATTCATGATATAAATCTATTATTACTTTTCGATAAAATTTCTGGCATTAATTTCATTAATTCCAGATTCATTCAAATACAATTATTAGGAAAATCCAAAAATGGACAGCAGCAACAACAATTCATTATAGAGCCATACCGTATTGTGTCTCCTTGATTAGTTCATGCATTATTTGTTACACAAGATACGGAAATTTTCCTCATTCTTTACTGGAAATAATAACTTTTTTTTATCAAAAGAGAAGATATATTAGATAGACGAATACACGTGCACTGTTAGAGGTAGAAACAAAAATAAAAAATAAATTATAGAAAAATAGAATCCAATTGTCAAGGACTGAACTTGCAAAGTTCAAGTGCACTCTATATCCAGCTGTTTCCCAAGCTAAAACAAAAGACTTTGCTTAGATGTCCAAATTAATATCAGTCTTGGAATGATACTTTCGTTCAATAGTCGGAAAGTTTCTCTCCTTCCAGATGGTGCTTACAACTGTTATTGGAACGAGACTTCAGATGTAGTTTCAATAACTAGAAAAGAATGAAAAACTGTGAAGCTCATATACTTCAGAGTTCTTGACGTATCAGTATAGATGGCATATCGAGTTTGGGTACTTGTGAGATATGGGAATATGCATCATATACTCCAATTAAAAGTGTCTATTTTTTAATTACGAAATGTTAAGGATACATGGGGATACCTTTCTGATATACTTTTGGGAGGAGATACTTCCTATAATTTGACATATAATCCTAACTATTCAAATACATTTAAAAGCTCACCATATATTTAATTTCAGTCCATTATAGAAATTTATATTGATCATATGATTATATAAACAACTAGCTCCACTTAATGACTTGTTCATCAATATTATGGAAACGTGAATCGTGGCAGTTTGTATTTTTAGGAATCGGATCGTATATTGAATTATGAGTCGTAGATTCATGCGGAACTTTAAAACTCTTAATTATGACATGACATGACATGTGTGTATTATATTTTATTATATACTAGAAATAACCCGTGCCGTAACGGCACGACATACCTAGGTACAATTTTTTATGATAATAATTTTAATAATTATCACACATCATCGTAAGACTTAATTTGACTCGTAAGAACTCGTCGCTATGAATACTTTAAACAATTTTCATCAGAATAATAAAGTAGTGACTTTATTCATCGCCATGAAATCGATCTCTTCCCATTTTCTTGCAACACGAAACTTGAGTACTGAAGGTTTGTTTTCATCGCAATCATGCATTCTCGAAAAGGAAAACACGTTTTGGGCAATGGTTTTCGTGGGGCTGCATCTAATCATGTTTGACATGTTGATACTCTTAAGCAAAAAAAATTCACCAAAAAAATAAGTTGGGAATAAGTGAATGAGTGGGAAATGTGTGAATGAGTTGATGGGTGTGGTTGAAGAAATACATTCCTCTATTTATATACACGCTTATTGAACAATTGTAACAAGTATAACTTTTTCTGCAGTGGAAATATAGGGAAGATAAAGAGGCAGAGGAAAGTTTCTATTGAACAACATCGTCGGGTTACATGGAACAATATCCTATATATACATGTAGGAAGAAAACCCTAGATACTATATTGGGCCGCTCATCCATGGGCTACAAGCCCTACAACACTCCCCCTTGTGCGGTCCAGTAGAACTTCATATCTAGTGCTTCACATTTAGTGCTTCGAATATATTTCTTCAAATGTCGTCCTCTCCTTGATGACTTGTCCCGAAATCAATTGCCTGACTAAAACTTTGACAAGGAAAAACCCAGTGGGAGAAAACCTTGATACAGCTCTTCACATATAGTACTTCACATGTTGTCTCGTATTTTACATGTAGTTCATCACATGCAATACGATCTTCAAAGATCGACGAGTCTAGGTTAATTGCCTCGTTAAAACTTCGTCAGGGAAACCCAAAGGGACAAAACCTGAACTAAAGAAAAAGAGTACAATATTACGCAAACGTAGAACATAGTTAGACTCGAATTTGTTGCCTCATTAAAACCTTGACAAGGAAAACCCAGTGGGACAAAACCTTGACGAAGGGAAAAGAGTACAACGTGAAAGATGCAAGTAAAGGTGATCCGTTGCAGATGATCACTTTGCTCCGTTGAAGTTGACTAGTTGCTTCTGATCGCAGTCGTATGCGTCAAAAATAATTTCACTTTATTACTTAACTAAAATAAATGAAGTATGTGATAAGAAAGAGTTCATTTCCACAGAGAGACAATTGTTGTTGTGCAATTTTCAGATTCTTAAGTAATCAAGGGGGGATTTTTGTTTATCAATGCAATAAAAATAATTGAAAGCAATAAAATATGAAAATAATCAATAAGAGTAAGATATTGGTCACGGGATAGTATCATTCACAAACATGTATTTTCATCAATGACTAGAATTGATATTTTAATCTCTCATTTACTAAAAGTCCTAGGATACCTTGATCGCAAGAATATCCCGCTGATTCTCTGATTTCATCACAACCACATTAAAAGATGCATATGTGAATTCTACCTAGAAAACAACCTAAAGTGTAAAAGCACAATTAAGTTTAACTCCCTAAGAGCAATAAGTTTTATGGAATAAGACTAATCAACACAACCGAACGTGTAAAAGCACTAATTCGATTTAACTAAGGCTATGATTCATATGTGACTAGTAGGATATATCATTACAAGCACTACTCACATTTATGCTACTTGTAATCAGGAATTTATCAGTTTTTCGTATAATAAAACCTAATCTAGCAATAGATATGAAGACCAATCTAATTGATTCCGAACTCAATCAAACTAGCACTCAAATCATGCAACAATATTAACAATGAATCATAAACAATAAAGTTGAGCCAAAACTAATCCATTGATTTAAATATCATGCTTGAGAAATCAACTTTTATCCCATAACCAATAATTGTGTTTAGTTACTCATAGTAATGGAGTTCATCATAATCATTTTCATAAAATAAGGAAATGAAAAATATACGAAAGCAAACTCTTGTAGAATTGCCGCTCGCCTCCAAAACTCCAAGTAAAAAAATACGTGATCCCCCAAAGAAGTGGAAACATTCTCCTTTTGTAGCTCTTCTTGTTTCCAAAATTAGGTCATAATCTCCAAAGTCCAACACCAAAAAGTCCACTAAACCCATATTGTAGAAACTACCCATGTAGAAAATGGCCCAGTAAAATTCTTAGCCAAAAGATAGTCGCCGTAAAACTGGGGTCACCGGCCGGAAATTGGCTGGCACCGTCGTCGGAACAAAGCTCAGGTGACCGGTAAAGTCCACCCGGTCACCGGTCATAGTCAGTCAACTCGGTCAATGATCACCCGAGTCAGGATGACTCGTCGAGCTAACTTAGTGGTGCCAGCCAAGGCTTGCACACTCTGCTGCTCCATCCTGCACTTCTGTGATGCAAAACTCCCCAACTGCATATCTCGAAATGCAGCATATCCAACTTAGTCCGCTATCTTGTATCTTCAACTGCAATCCATAACCACCACTAACACCAAAGCTGCAACTGCAACAAGCCTGCAACATGCCTTTTTAACCGCATTGCTTCAGTACCTTCTCCTCCTCAGCTCGAATTACCAGCAACCAAGACCCAGTTCCTCCACCTACATGCCAACTGCAAGATTCAACGACAACCATACCCGTTTCCTTGATTCTCCCAACAAGCAAGTCCACCATCTCAAGCCACACCTGTAATAGTTACCACATTCACCATCTCTTCTGCTCAATCGTCAGTTCATCCATCACCTGCTCAAACTTTTCTTCACCAGCATTACTACATTGTAATCATCTTTTAATGACAACAATACCTCAAGACTAAGACTTCAGCTATTAATGAGCTCTCCATGTGCACCTACTACATACATCTAATTCATAACAGCAAGCATAGTATCAACACAAATGAGCCCCTACTTCTCTGCATCCATTCATTCATTGCTAACACCTGCATATCACCAACCCTTGTAACTCAACCACACTGTTACTGCATCAATACATAGCAACACCCAATCCATTCCAGTATCACTAGTGCTTTCAGTTGCACCGTCTCAGCTCTTCAACTCATCTCCATCAATGCCTTCAATTCCATCTCAGACTCATCATCTCTGCTATATTACACAACTGCACCAGCCATTGCCTTAGTCCATTGCAAGTGCAAGACTGAGCATAACCTCGAATACCTCCAGCTTTGTGACACATACCACAAGCACCAGTTGCACATACACCGCCTTCATACCAAACACCTGAGACTGTTTCATGCCATATCATTCTCTGCATTTCAACTGCACAGATCGCAGCTTACTTTCTCCCACTGCACCACCAGATTCACCTGTAAAATCCTAGGCATACATCTAAGCAGCAACAACAACTCAGAGACATTCTCAGATTAATTCCACCTGCAGTTCAATGAAACCACAGACAGAACCCCTTCCTCGTTTCCTCGGCATCAGAACTTCAGCTGCAGCCTGAGCTTACTAGCAGCATCAATTGCAGTTCATAACTCAAGTCATACTACCATTTCCATTGCATCTCAGTATAGCCAACAACACTGCACTATCTGACCCATTGAATCATTATCTCAGCCTACACTTCTTCATATCAACACTATTTCATTCTCATGAGCAGCACCAGCCCATGCCAACATAGAATTTCAGTTCCATTGCTTCAATCTGACCTGTACCAGCAATTCTTACCCATTCTGTAGCTTTCACAGCTCCACAACCAATCAATCCCTTCATTTTCTTGACCTAATTACCAGCAGCAAATAGCCATGACAATCATCATGTCACAGCAGTAAAAGCACCTCCAACTCCCCTGCAGTTCAATCCTAGCGTACACCTAATGTTGTTCCTGTTCAAGCCACAAACTGCAATACCGCTTCAATTTCTCTTGCTTCTCCATTACAGCTCTCATATCAGCTCGGTCTAGGTCCACCAATGCTTCATCTCAGCTGCACTTGAACTGCATCATCTGCAGCTTCAACAGTTCATTGCTCATCTCAGGTCCCCTGCAAAACACCAACAACATCACCATTCTCTGATGAAATCTCCCTAAATTTCTCACAAATTCACCAGTTCAACCACCAATATGAACTCCACCATGTTCACTAGCTCTGGCAGCAACACTGCAACCAATGAATTTCATCCTCAACAGCAGATCAATCTCAACTGAACCCATTATTCTCTTCATACTCAGTTCATATGTGACACCACTTCCATTTCTTCTCTTCTTCTCAAATCGACATCAACCCATCTTCTAATTTATCACCAACAGCTGCAAAAGTAAACCCATCACCATATTCTTCTTTGTAAACTCGGAACTCAGTTCTTAATCTCCACAATCAGCCATGAATCACAAAATCCAGTAGATCCCCTTTGTTCTTCTCAGATTTCTTGGCTTACAGAACCCTAACTTTCTCTTCATCCTCAGCTTCAGTCGACAGCAGCAACACTTTTACCTTGATGTAAACTTGAATCTGAGACATACCCATGTTTCTAATTCATCTCAAAACCCCTTTCTCTTCGGATTCATTCTCGATTTCTCTCATATCTCAATTTCAGGTTCAGAATCACAAAACCCTAATTTCATCTTCTTAAACTCAGAATTTCTTTTTGTTCTTCATCCTCCCAGCAGATCTTAAATTCACATCCTCATCTCCTTGAATTCGATCCAGATGCTTACCACTTGCCACCAATTTCTCAGACAGTAGCCGCACCATTTTATCTCTCTGAATTTCAGGTGGAGTAAAAGAAAGCTAATGATAAAAAGAAATGAATCTTCTCTTAAATTTAGGTTGTGTGTAGGAGAAGGGATTCATATTGACACCCCACTTTAGTGGTTAAGGGGTAACCATCTCACACATGGCCTATCGTTCCCAGATAACCGATACCCTAGTTCTCTGTTCGACTATCATTTATGGGAAACTGACAGTTCATTCTCCACCTCTTCCTTGAGGAACCTAGTCTGCTCCGAGTATGACTCGCCTGTGAATCAACTTTTTTGGCCTTTACGCTCCAAATGGACGTTTTATCCTTCTTTTGCTCCAGATGACTCCACAGTACCTAAATACTCAAAAGTAAACATAAGAGATGCAATTCACAAGGATAATAGCAAAGAAATCATAAATACTAGATATAAAATTAGGTGTTTTACAACACCTATCAGCTTCACAACTTTTAAGGCAGAAAATCCTCGTGGGAAAGACAATAGCCTTAGCTGGAAAATTACATTCCCGGTGTTTGTTGTTGTCTCATTAAAAACCTTGACGAATAACAAAACCCTATAGGAAAAAGCAACCTCGGTGAAGGAAAATAGGTCAACACACTATTAGATGCTCCCCCTGATGTCAGACAATTTTCATTAGTCTAATGCAGTCAAAAGAAGTTTATCACACTTTACTTTGGTGACTTGAATGTTTATAAGACCAAGTTGTAGATTCTGGAAGTTACGTTGCTTAACAGAATATCGCGTTTCATTTCTTTGATTCAGATATTTTCAGTAATATCAACGCGATCTTTTTGTTTTCAACGTTTAACATAGTTGATGCTTTTAGTGTTGTCTCGCTAAAAACCTTGTCGAGTAACAAAACTCTTTGGGAAAAACTATTCTCGATCGAAGGGAAAAAGTGTACGACACAGCTTCAATTTCGAAGTAAATTATGTCGACATCATATCCTTGGATCCTCCCCCTGATGTCGTCATCTCCCCCTAATTACATTCAGAGGAGTTTCCAGACAGTTCCTTTAGTCATATACTTTCCAAAAGTGAATATAGAAATGATTTAGTAAATAAGTCAATCATGTCTCCCCCTGATTACTTTCATGGGAGAAGATATTATTATTCCTTTATAATAAAAAACTTTAGGATTGCACTTCCATTAGAAGTCCTCTTTATGTCTTTGTAGGGAAAAAACAAACTCATGTCAATGGTTCCTTTTAAGTATATGGTTACATTCATTATACCATTCCAAAGACATTGTGTCGGTGCTAAACTATATCTAGCTAATTAAATAGTTCACTAAGGATGAAATATTTAGTCGATTACATTATTCTAAGTACAACAATGCGTCTATTGCACTTAGATAGGGGAATTTCATATCCTAACACATCTTCGCCATTTTCCTTTAGACGAAATGGTCATTTACTTACATTTGTACCTCAACTAATCATGGGAGTGCTAGCAGGATGCATGTCCTTGTTAAATTTCCTGACAACTTTGGACATATGCAAACTGGTGGAATAATATACCACAAGCTCAGTATTTGATCGAGCTTTCCCCAGATTTTTCATCTCAAATTCGGATTTCAAATAGATTTTAAGGTCTCTTATTACATCAAGAGTACCCATCATGTCTTTACCATCGACATAGATAACTACAATTCCAAATAAGGAACTTTCTTGTGGACACGCAAGGAAAAATAACTTACTTGTCTATCCCCTCCAAATCAAATAGCCACTTAGACGGGTATACCACATCCGCCTGATTGCTTCAATCTATAACTGAGCGTTATATCTAACTGTAAACGCACTCTGCGGTTTAGAGTCACTTGATTTGGGAAACAAAAGGTTATCAATTACTTTTGTAAATATCTGCTATCTCTTGATTCTTTCAGAGATACGTAACAACCACATACATATGCTGCATTTTAAATCCTTTTGAAATTACAAGCTAACTAAGTAGCGGAACGCCATAACATTCATTACAAGAGAACAATTTCAGGGCTTTGTGAGAAACCTCGCGCCACTAGGCGAGTCTTGATACTTTAAGACTTCGTTCTTCCCACTGTGCTCTATGACAAATAATCATGTATGTCCCATAGGCTTTACACTTGGCTGGTTAGCACTACCACACCAAATACCTGTATATTTGTCAAAGAACTAAGTTCTACCTGGATTGTGTAGGCCAAATATGCTCTTTGTTGACATTAAACAATAAGAAGCATGGTTCGATCTCATCTTGCTCTATTTCCTTACGCAAGTGTATATGAAATTAATCATCAATATGCTCGCATGATCTTTCCATTGACTCGTGCGCATTCTCATAATCCACTTGGGATGTCATTATTCTCTAGAATCATTAAACTTCGGAGCGTCCTCCATTTTGATTCATGGACATATTCAGAGAGAATCTTATGAGATGATTTCTGATGATATAAATAAGTTGTGCCTTTCTCACCTACTTTAGTGACATCAATGTACATT
The DNA here is from genome assembly GCF_003573695.1 of Papaver somniferum. Lineage (NCBI taxonomy): Eukaryota > Viridiplantae > Streptophyta > Magnoliopsida > Ranunculales > Papaveraceae > Papaver > Papaver somniferum. The sequence goes on from NC_039366.1 coordinate 174,659,275, forward strand.
CTGAAAATCGATTATTCTTTGTCACTTCACATTTACATTTGTGGAGTACAAGAATCAATATGAGACACAATGGGAAACACCACGACAATTCATGTCGTTCCCTTAGAAAATATTTTTTCTTATATCCCCCTAACGACGGGAAGACTGTCTCATTAAAGTTATAACCCGCAAATCTAGCGGTAAGAGATCTCCTGCCAAAAGTTTTAAAATGCGGATAATTGTTGGGAACTCCATTTACAACATAACTACTTAACAGTTTTGAAGACCCATCATAGTACGATGTGGAATCGTAATGGCACATATATAATGCAACAAAAAAATGCGTAAGAACACGAATGTCAGGCTTAAATCCAGTTACCAACTGGTACGCATAAAATGTTGACTAATATTGGGTTCTAAAATGAATTAAGTAAAGATGCGTTAATATTACTTATTCACCCAAGCAATTAAAGGTAGGTTTGTACGCATAACTATGCCTTAGGCACCATCTGTAACCTTTGATGATATCCTTTGCGAAACCATGGGGTATAGGATGCTCCGTATTGATCCTATTAAACGTGCAATAACCATCAAGTCCTTTTGATGTATACTCGCTCACATTTACAAGGGGTGGTGAGACCTTACATGTAAAATATGTGCTAGTAGTTTTCCAAACAAAAATTTCTTGGGAACTATAACTAGTCCAAAATGTCAAAACATTCACCAGAGACATAAGTCACTCTAGTGATCCGCATTTTGCATGAATATTTTTCTAAATTCACCTTGTTTTCTTTGTAATATGGAATTTTTTACCATTTGCATCTTAGGATGGTCTCGATCCTGTTTTACTGAAGACTTTGTAAAAATGAGCGATATGCTTTCTTACCTAAAAGCATAATGGGAAGGGGGATTGTACATCTAGTACTTTAGAAAACACTTATTGAGAGATATGTTGTTACTTCGCATTCAGTCAATCTTTTTTCCATTATCTCGTCCACTCAAACACAATGATGTACGTATGATTCCTTTCAAAACGAAACATCATGTCACAACCAAAGTGCCTTTATGGTTATGTCAAAGCCTTTATGAGTCAATTCCCAACATTTCATCGTCGGAGTCAATATGGATTCAGTAATCCAAATACTATAGTGATTTACATTTCACTAGATTGACTCATTAGTTTCTCTAAGATATATGAACTTCCAAATATGTTAGAGACTAAAAAGATATAATCAATTACATTCTAATCATTGTCAGTTTCTATAACCACTTGCATGAGTCTCTTTGGAATTTAACAAGGCGATTAGCTCTCGATACATATAAAGCTTTTGTGACTTTTAATCTTTGTTCCATCTTGGAAACAAAATTTGAGCATTGCTTCGCTCGATGATCCAATCACCGTAGTCACATTATAAAGAATTAATTCAAAAACTAGTGTATATTCCTTAAATTAGTGGGAGAAAACCACTATCAATTAGACATTGAGTCTTGAGAGATCTAATAAGTGGTGTGGCCTTATTACGTAACAAAAGTCGGATTCAACTCAATTACTTTAGAGCGAATATATGTTATGTTTCATCCAGATATACCTCAAGTGCTTTAGAGAATTTATGTCTCGTGGTTTCATTCCATAAATGCAGACATTGGATCTAGTTCAACTGAATAAGATAGTCAATTGGCCAGGCAAAGTTCTTGTTGCCATTAAAGTTGATGTGAAATTGGTTGCTACTATGATACCCACATTACATTGTATATACCAACACCTATGGTCAGGTGCATTTCCAACTCTTTTATTTATGATGGGAGCTATAATTACATTTTATTTGATCCCATATTCGGTTGTACTTGTGTGTTGGTGTTATTACTACCAAAGACAAAAGTACATTTTTTTTCTCATGATACATATGTCCCTCTGCACATATTTTCACTATGCCAGTAAGTGGATTACATCCCACTAAACATTCAAATTTGAGGAAAATATCCAGTATCCAATAATGGTGCTCAAGTACTTATAAGCCCCAAATGAATACGTTGGAATTGAGTTGGTACAACCAATTGAACAAAAAAGAAACATCGTCCAACTATAGCCAATATCATATTCAAGAGAACAAAATAACATTAAAACCAAAATTCTTAATGGTCGAGATCAACAATCATAATTTAAGTTGACCGTTTATATGATATGCACTTATCTTAAGACAAAAAAAAAAACAGAACTATACATGTTCTAAAAACAGCTAAATAGATTAGCCCAACAAATATTCAACGTAAAAACCCACATTAGTTAGTTACATACCTCAATTTTTGGTTCCCACTGTATATAGACAGAACCGGAACAAACTTGGATGCGCACAGCCTAAAACCATGCCGGAACAGGACACCAGAACCGGGATGGAACAGGACAGAGTTGCACCGGGTTTGGTCGGAACGGACCGGTTTGGGATAGATCGGGGTAGACCAGACCGGTTGGGATAGACCGGGTTGGATCGAACTGGGTCGGGCTAGACCAGGGTTGGCCGGACCGGGTAGACCGGACAAAAGAGTTCCTTCACAGATTCTCTTTCTTTCACGAACACCCTTTCTATCACGAACATACTTTCCTTCATACGTTAACGCAAATATAAACGGATTAGTGTCTATACAGTAGAATATAATTACAATCCGATCAATCATCATAGTAGATTTAATAGCTATGATACAATCCGATCAATCATCATCTTAGATTGAATAGGTATGATGACAAAAAATACAATACAAGTGAATAGTTATATATGATGGCAAAAAATACAATTCAATACAATCAACCCATAAATAAATAAAAAAACGGGAAAAAATAAACTTAGCTTTATGATGATTGCATAACTTCCTTGATGTAAATCGAAAATCCTTTTTTTTTTATCGAACAACTTGTGTGTTATCATCCATGTAGGAAAAAAATCACCCAATCCAATTTAGCTCTGCAGTATAGCTTCGTGCATGATAGCATTTTGCAGTGGAAATATAGGGAAGATAAAGAGGTAGAGGAAAGTTTCTATTGAACAACATCGTCAGGTTACATGGAATAATATCCTATATATACATGTAGGAAGAAAACCCTAGATAATATATTGGGCCGTAAATCCATGGGCTACAAGCCTTACAACAACTTTTAATTTTTTGGACGTTTTTTTTTCTGGGTGAATATAGGAGCAGCCGTTTCTTTACATAATATGGATTTTCTACATTATTTATGGGTATTCATGATGGTGGGAGGATAATCAGGGAAGTAAATATATGAATGAAAAGAATTAGGAGCGAAAAAAATTGGACATGCACGGCAAATTATATATGAGTATTCATGATGGTGGGAGGATAATCATGGAAGTAAATATCGCAATGAAAGAATTAGGGGCGAAAATATTTGGTAAGTATTTCTATTCAAAACGGTAAGCTTTAATCTTAAATGTTAGCCCATTTATGATAGACCACTTTGTAACATTTGCGGAGTCGAAACAGACCAAAAATTTCTTCGTAAAATTAGGTAAGTTTTTCCGATCAAAAGAAGCAAATAGTGAAATTTAATCCTTATTTATCCATACATGTCCCAAGTATTAGCTTCATTTATTATGCACGACATAGTAGAAATACATATCTTTTTAGTAACGTTTTCTTTTCAGTCTCTCTTCCTTCCTTTGGAAAACTGTTCTTATTCTTATTATTCTAACAAAACAATCTTTATCAATCATCATGAGAAAGTGGTTTCAAAAAATGTAAATTTTTTTTGAAGATTCTAACAAAACAATCTTCCATTCGTTTCCAAAAATGTAAAAGTTTCTCATTTGTTCATAACCCGCCACATGAAGATCATCCATTCTTCCTCTTTCCAGCTGCAAAGTTTGTTCGAAATAGTCTGTGAACAGATTTTGAAGATCGGAGATCTGTTTCTTCCTAGAAAAACAATTTTTATCACTATGATTCCTTTTCCCACAGAAGGAAAAATTTCGTGGAAGAGAATTGTTGAAGGATAGCTGATTCAAACCCATGTCCCGTTTGGAAGTTTGCTATTTATATTTTGCAGTGACTTCCTTTGGTGATTTTTTCTTCATGTCAGGTAACTCAGCAGGTGACACGGAAGAATTTCTCATTACAGTGTTATCCTTAGTTAAGGAGACAGACTGTTTTTGGGCTAGGTGAAGAGATGCATCAATATTCTCTGTTTCAACATGTTCAGATCAGAGAAGTGTGTCTCAATTAAACGTTTTTCTCTAATTGTTCCCTCTCTAACAATATTCTCAAGGATACTAATCTTTTTTTGTTGCAGCATATTTTCCTGAGTGAGTTTTTTAATATTGTTAGAAAAGGACTCAATAATCTTATAGAGTTCACGTTCTCGACTAAGAGACTTCTCAAATTCATCCAAGAGTTGAGAATGATTATGAAAATCAATTGTCTCATTTGGATTTTCTTTCGTTTTGGTGATATTCCTTTCTTCTTCTGACTCCTTGTCACTTGTCTTGTTTCTTCCTCTGGATTCGGAAGAATCAACTAAGGAATTATCCTTTGAGTAAAAACCAAGACACTTGACATAATCAAAAGTATGGGAAGACATAGACTATGCGTAGATAGGAGATACTACTTTGTCCACAGAATCAGATTGCTACAATCACAGATAATTAAGGCCTTTAAACGTGTTTGCCTACTCTGATACCAATTGAAAAAGCGGGGGTCTAACAACCACACCCAATATTTCGATTAGCAATCTGTATGGACTAACTCCAATATACTTTCTAGAGAATCAACTAGTCAGTCAGACTCAATCTAGGTAAAAGTATATCGAGGAATTAATATTTCTTCTCTTGATTTGATCTTTACTCAAGCAAATATAAATCTGCGAGTCTTTATCAAATACAAGGAATAACCTTGGATAGTACCAAAGACCAATATCCAAGGATCAATCAATTTCCAATCAACAACCAAAGGTTGGATTTCACAATTAATCGATACAAACGCACAACCTGTGATATTTTAATTATATAACAAAATATAATGCGGAATAGAAATAACACAGATACCAGAAATTTTGTTAACGAGGAAACCGCAAATGCAGAAAAACCCCTGGACCCAGTCCAGATTGAACACCACACTGTATTAAGCCGCTACAGACACTATCCTACTACAAACTAACTTCGGTCTGGACTGTAGTTGAACCCTAATCAATATCACACCGATTCAAGGTACAATTGCGCTCCTTACGTCTCTGATCCCATCAGGATACTACGCACTTGATTCCCTTAGCTGATATCACCCACAACCAAGAGTTGCTACGACCCAAATTCGAAGACTTTAATAAACAAATTTGTATCACAGAAAAGTCTACGATGATAGATAAATCCGTCTCCCATAGATAAACCTACAAGTTTTGTTCTGTCTTTTGATAAAATCAAGGTGAACGGGAACCAATCGATAACCCGGACTTATATTCCCGAAGAACAGCCTAGAATTATCAATCACCTCACAATAATCTAAATCGTATGGTAGCGAAACTAGATATTGCGGAATCACAAACGATGAGACGAAGATGTTTGTGATTTCTTTGTAGTTGCAGGAAATCCAACACTACACCCCTCATATGATTTCATTGTTGATCAACTCATTTTTTAGGTTTATCTTCTTCATTTTATTGATTCACTTTTGAATGTTCTTACAAGAAAGATAAAGAAGTCAAGAATGATCTCTGCTTTGAACTTTCTCTCTCCTATTTACTTGTTTCTTACTCAAAAAAGATCTCTCTCCTTTCTTTACAATTCGAATGACTATTTATAAGGAAATACATAATGGATGACAGCTAATCTGTCCTTTATTTTCGGATATGGTTTGCGACATTCTTGCAACCTTACAAATGTTAATTTCACAAGCTCTCTAATTTTCGCAGGACTATCATATCTTTCTCATGATCCTTGCTGACGTCATTTCTGAAATTGTTCTGCGACGCTATTGTGCTGTATCATTGATAATTTCGCTGAGACATAATTGTTGCGAGATTCTGATCCTACATCTTGCCTCTTCTCATATCTTCTCTGCAAAGTAGAGAATGATGTGAGAAATTCCGCAACTGCTTATCTTTTCATATTCTGCATTTATCACACGTATTCTTTCTTCCATTTATTTCTCGACACGTCTTTTGTAACCGTTACTTTTTAACTACTTATATCTTTCCGTATCAACCGTGTTTATTTTCTCGAGGAAAAATTCCCTCTATATATATTCTTTTTCACTCTCTTCTTCTTTCTTTTTATTCTCTCTGCAACTTCATCGTTCTTCTGCAAATTCCATTATTGCAACCTTTCTTCTTTCCTCTTCAACCTTTTTAAGTTCTTCTTCATCTTCATACTAGATCTTCATAGTTCGTGATCTTCTTCGAGACAATCTCCCTGCTATCATTTTTCATGGATTCATCAAGGTTAGTCTTCTCTTTTCTTCCTTATGAGTTTTGCTGAAATTGATATATTTGAAATTAATCTTGTTTATTGCCTTATTTGATGTTGTTTATGTGATTCCCATACTCTTGTTATTTCAGCAAAAGCGGCTCCAACACTAAATTTACAGTTCAGAACCCTAACAATCCCAAATCACAGCATAAGGTTGTCGAACATAAAAGAAAGTCTGCGAATGAGAAGGTAGTAAGAAACACTATCTTTTTCTAATAACAATATTGTTGCCTCTGTTTTTTATCTAGATTGTAATTCGCAGGGTGATAAAGATCTTCATAAACCTCACAAGAAATCTCGCCACCTTAAAACTGTTCCAACTTCTGTTCCATTCCACCTACTCATTTCTTCCAAATCTCCTGCGACATCTTCGCAAGATAAACCTTTATCTCCAATTCGCGAAAATGCTGCTTCTGACTTCATTTCTTCAGTTGACCTTTCTATGATTGAAATTCCCCCTGTGGATCCTTCTGCGAATGAAACATCTTCTCTTCCCATTGAGAATGTTTCTCAACCTTCTGTCTCTACCAGTTCTCTACCCAAGTCTCTCCCTCTGTCGAAAGAAAATGTGGAAGGGATAGATATTGCTTTCAAAGTTTTATCTGAAATTCTGGATGATGGCAAGAAGTCTTCTACTGATCCCACCAAGTCTAATGTTTGCGAAATTCTGAGCAAGCATTTGGGTTCTGGCAGAGCTGCTTCGCAGACAGCTTTAGAAAAAGAATGTAATGCTCTTCGTCTTGAAAACCAGAAGCTTCAGAATGTTTTGCTGGATCGTGACAATCTTCGTAAGAAGAATGATGAATTAAGAGGTATGATTTCCTTATTTATTTCTTTAATTTTCCTTTTAGATGGTTTTATCCTTCCCATGTTTAATTATCCTTTAAATCCCTCTTTCGCATGTTAATCATTTAATCAGAAACGAATAATGGAGAGATATCAATTTGAATCTGCTGTTGAAGAAGCCCGTGTTGATAAAGAAATCTTGATGGATCAATATAACCAATTAGATGACCTCTATTCATATTCTCTTGATCAGATAAATAATCTTACCAATGAAAATACTCAATTGGTTCAAAGACAAGATCTATTAAGCAATGAAGTATCTCATCTTTCTTATTCTTTAACTAAAGCTAATTTAGGGATGGAAACTTTATCAGATGAGAATAAAACCTTATCTCAAGAGAAGCGAACTTATTTAAACAAGAAGGCGATATCTTCGCAACAACTTTATATTCTCCAAAAAGTATGTGCTGACCAAGAGCAATCTCTTCGCTCTTTGAGAAATGAACTTAAAGAAGTAACAAAATCATCTATCGCTGAAAGAGATACACTCATTCAAGGTAGAATAGCTTTAAGTGTGAAGGCAAATCAGCTTAAAGAATAATATTCTAAATTAGAAGAATCTTATTCTTCTCTTGCGAAGAAAAATGCCTTTCTTGTTTCTAAAGAGAAAAATCTTCAGTCTCGACTTAAAGGTTTAGTTGGAGATAAATTTGATGACGCAATGGACCATTGGGAGAATAGTTGTCTATCCTTGATTCAACACCTTATTTCGCAAAAGGAAGGTAGTCATAATAGTTTGACTGCCTTAATTATCTTTTCTTTGTCATATCTCTCTGAATTCCTTATCTTAATAAAATTTTGTACTATTTTTCGCAGAGTCTGAGAAGAATCTTCATTCTTCTATTTCTGATTTGGAGGCTAAATATGCTAAAATTCGCAAAGAAAATGCATTGCTCGTCTCTACCCTTACTGGTTCTCGCGACCGAGCAGAAAGAAGACTTGATTATCTTGCTTATTTTAAGGATATTCAAGATAGGAATCATCAAAGAGCACTTCTTCGCCAAGTTCATCTCGGGCTGAAGTCCTTGTAAATGACATTTATTGTCCAACTCTCTTCCTCCTACATCAATTGATCCTTAGAAGTAGATGATGATGAAGTTCCTCGTCCTGCTGATAGTGATTATGATTACGAAAGCGGTGCAGAGGATAATTTCTGGAAGATGAAGAAGAGGTTCCTTCTAAAGAAGTATCTGCTGGTGTTAATCAGAATGAGAAAGAAATTTCTCCTGAAGAAGTAATTGCTGGCGATAATCAAGATGCTAGTCATGGCGAAGATCAAAGCCGAAATGAAGGAGAGCTTGCGAGAATATTGGCGAAGAATTTCTGTCATCTCCTGCTACTGACATTAATATTGAAGCTTGAGCTTCTTATCTAGCTTTGTCTTCTTGAACTGTCTTATTTTTATCACTTTTGAGAGTTACATTTTTCAATCGACTTTGGAGTCAACTTTTCCTTTTAATATTTTGTTTGATAAGAAAGATAATGCTTCTTGTGTATCGATTCCCATACTTGCCTCTCATTATCTTTCTTGCAAAAAATAATCTGTATGAATGCTTATAATTAATTTGTTTTATCATATGGTCTTATTTTGCCTTCCTAATTAAAGGTCTTATTATGCCATTCTTGTCATTGCGACAAAATCGCAGGACGTCCTTGCACTTTCATAAAAAAACCATTGATCTTGTCTTAACTTTTTCTTTTGTATTATGGCCTCTTCAGGAATGTTGCGACAATATGACAGGCCTAAATATTCTTGCGAAAATAAAGCCCCATGACATTGCCGTCTTGCGACGAAATCGCAGGACGTCTTCGCACTTTCATGCGAAAACCCATTGATCTCGTCTTATCCTTTTTTTTGTATTATTGCCTCTTCAGGATGTTGCACAAATATGACAGCCTTAATATCCTTGCGAATAAAAAGCCTCATGACATTTGCGTCTTAAGACACTTATCATCTCCTAATGGAGGGTGCCGCCCTTATCTCCCCCTGGTTGCCCCTTCAAGGAGGCGTACTTCTATCATACAAGGATCTCCTCCCATCCAGTCTTAACAAAAACCAGTTGTTTTCGCAGCCTCTTATCCCTTTTACCTATAGGGCTTATGGTTACGAGACTGCACCCTAAGTGGGGTTTTCTTCAGGCCGAGTGCAGTATAAGCCAAGACTTGTCAAGAATGGCAAGGACGCTTCAAACGCCCCGGCACTCTTGACTCAACCGTGTACCTCGGCGCCTTGATCAGATCTGCACTCCTTGGGAGAGTCCTTATTACCTTAGTCGCCCAACCTAAGTCATATGCTTAAGTGAGAATCCAAGGTGCCTCTCCCGGATGGGCTTTATTGACCCCAAATCTCCATGACTCAGGTTCCGGTGGCGGTGTAGCCTTTCCCTGAGCCATGTAACAGGTACCAATAATGACGTACTTTAGGTCTTACATTTGCCTCTTGCGAAATTTTATTCGCGAACTAGGGTGTACGCCATAAAGGTTCGCCCCTTTCTTTTATGTCATTGTCTCTGCGAAAATTTCGCACATCATGATCTTGTTTTGATATGAGTAATCTTGCAATTATTCTTTCAGAATTCCATAACTTCTCAAAGCTTCTTACTAATATCTTTTTAAGTACAACCTGTTCCATGGTCTGTCTAATCTATGACCAACATCTCTTCCTTCTGGATCCATTAATCTATAAGCTCCTGTTCCAACTATCTCCTTAATGATGTAAGGTCCATCCCATTTTTTCGCTAATTTTCCACCATTTTCTCGCTGATATATTGGTGTTTCTCGCAGAACTAAATCTCCTGGTTGAAATTCGCGTATTTTGACACGTTTATTATATTCTCGAGCTAATCTTCGCTGATAATTCTCCATATGTTGTAAAGCTTTTTCTCTTCTTTCTTCTTCTAATTCATCAAGTTTGTTTAAAATTAAGCCCGCACTAAGATTTTTCTCCCAAGCTTCTCTTTTTGTTGTCGGAATAACAACTTCTGTTGGTAACACCGCTTCAACTCCGTATGTTAAACAAAAAGGTGACATTCCAGTAGCTTCTCTTCTAGTTGTATTATAAGCCCATACTGCATTATGTACTTGTTCGCACCATGCTCTGTGATGTCCTTCCAATTTCTTCTTTAATATATCTGCAATTGTTTTATTTGTTGCTTCTACTTGCCCATTAGCTTGTGGATACAAAGGAGTGACTTTCCACATTTTATCTTGAATGCATTAAGTAACATTTCTATATTCTGCCCCTCAAACTGTTTCCCATTATCAGATACCAACTGTGCAGGAATTCCAATCTGCAAATGATATTTTCGAATATGAATGTAAAGATATCTTTGTCGCGAATATGTTGTACTGCCTTCACTTCTGTCCATTTTGTGAAATAATCTGTTGCGACTATTAAGTATCTTCTTTGTCCAGTTCCTGGTAAAAATGGCCCCACAATGTCTAAGCCCCATTTCCAAAGGCCACACACTGGTTGAAGATGACAATGGTGCTCCTGGTGCATGTATTTTCTTTCCATGCCGCTGACAATCTTCGCAACGTCTTGATATTTGTTTTGCATCTTCATGCATGTATGGCCAGTAATAACCTTGCATTTTTGCTCTATGTGCCAAAGATCTTCCTCCACTATGATTGCCAGCATCTCCACTATGTAACATTTTCACACCTTTTCTCCTTCCTCTCGTGTCAAACATCTGAGTGATGGTCCACTAAAGGATTTTCGGTATAGCAACCCATCTCTTAATTCATAATTCGTTGCTCGGCTTTTTAACTTGTGTGTTTCCAATCTATTTCTTGGTGTTTCTCCTTTCGCCAAATATGCATGAAGTTCCATTCTCCAGTCTGCGATATTGTTTATTTGTTCTTCTTTTTCATTATCTATTATCATCACATCCACATCTTCCTCTTCTTTATTGATTGATGGTGACAGAAGTGTTTGTATTTTTATGCATCTCGCAGTTGGATCTGTCATCATGCTTGAGATGAAAGCAAAAGCGTCTGCGAGTCTATTATCCTTTCTTGAAATGTGCCTCCATTTTATTTTGGGATTTTCGCTGACAATTCTTCAACCAGCTTCTTGTATTTCTTCAAGGATGGTTCATTTGTAGTATACTCTCCTTTATTTGGCGAATAACTAGCTGCGAATCACTAGTGATCCTGGCATTTTCTAGTTTCATTTCTATTGCGAATTTTAAGGCATGTATCACAGCTTCATATTCTGTTTCATTATTAGTGGATGCAAATTCCAATCTGAATGAAAAAGCCATCTTTATTCCTTCTGGCGAAATTAAAACAATTCCAACTCCATTCCTTCTCTCATTTGATGATCCATCTACCAATATTCCCATCTATTTGGTTCTGTTAATAAATCTTTTGGATCTCCATGTTCTTCTTCTACATCCATCATTTCTTCTACTGCTTCATCTTCTTCTAAAGGAAATTCTGCCAAGAAATCCGCAACAACTTGTGATTTTGGTGAAGACAAAATTTCATATTTAATATCAAAGTGGCCTACTTGTGCATTCCATCTCTCCACCCTTCCTGATCTTTTAGAATTCTTCATCACTGATTCAATTGGTACTTTTGTTAATACCTTTATCTTGTGTGCTTGAAAGTATATGCGGAGCTTAAATGATGCATAAACTAATGCTAAGATTAACTTTTCAATCTTTGAGTAATTCTTCTCGCGGTATTAAAAGTTTTGCTAATGTAATAAATGGGTTTCTCCACTCCTGCGTCTACTCGCAATAACACACACTTAATGCATGCGACGTTGTCGCAAGGTAATCAATAATTCTTCTCCTGGTTCTGCTTTTGTAAAATAGTTGTATTCATAAGATGTTCTTTGATTCCTTGAAAAGCTTTTCACATTCATCACTCCATTTAAATTTTGCACCCTTCTTGAGTATATCGAAAAAATATTTGCATTTGTCTGATGATCGCGAAATGAATCTCCCCAGCGAAGCTAGAAGCCCATTCAACTTCTGTACATCTTTTATTGTTGCTGGTGTTGGCATGTCACGAACTGCTTGCACTTTTTGGATCAACCTGTATTCCTTCCTTTGATACAATGTAGCCTAAAAATTTTCCCGATGCAACTCCAATAGTACACTTCTCAGGATTCAATTTAATGTTATACTGCCGCATTTGTTCAAAAATCTCCCTCAAGTCTTGTACATGGTCTTTAGCTTCTTTACTCTTTACTAACATGTCGTCCACGTATACTTCTAATGTTTTGTATCCATTTTGCGAACACCTTCTCTACCATTCTTTGATATGTCGCTCCCCGCGTTTTCGCAAACCAAATGGCATTTTCGTGTAACAATATAAACCTCTAGGGGCAAAGAAAGCAGTATGTTCTTGATCTTCTTCAGCGAGAGGGATTTGGTTATACCCTTTGTACCCATCTAAAGATGATACCCTATCATTTCCCGCTGCGGATTCCACCATTTGAGGAATATCTGGTAACGGAAAACTATCTTTGGGGCAAGCTTTGTTTAAATCAGTGAAATCTATGCAAATCCTGATTCCTTTGTTTTTCTTTGGGACAATGACCATATTCGCTATCCATTCTGGGTATTTAGCTTCTCTTATGATTCCCGCCTCAAGCATTTTCTGTAGTTCTTCTTCTATTTGGGAATGGTAAGTTGTTGCAATTTTTCTTATTCTCTGTTTAAATGGTCTCACATTTTTGTTAATCTCCAACTTGTGGCATGCAATTGATGGATCTATTCCCGGTATCTCATCCATGCTTCCTGCGAAATCTTTATATTCTCGCAACAAGTTAACAGTTCTTTCTTCTTCTTCCATATCCATTTTGGTTCCAATTCTCAATATTAGAGGTTCTCTATAGTCCCAACGTTTATTTCTTTTGTTGGTTCTGCGGCAGTGTAACTGGGTTTAGGTTCTCCCATTGGTGTTGGTTCTTTTATTGTTTTATGGTCCTTCTCCTTCTTCCGAAATTTCGCTGGGTATTCCTTTGCCTTCTTTTGCCCTTATCATATATACTCTAAATTCTTCTTCTTTCTTTGCTTCCTTTGCCAATTTCTGCGAAATTGTTTCTTTTTTGCTTGTCCTTCATAATGCTTTACTTCAATTTGATGACATAATTTCGCATTGTCAACATCTCCTCTGATTTCACCTATTCCATTTGGTGTGGGGAATTTAATACATTGATGCAACGTTGATACCACAGCTTTTATCGCATGTATCCATGGTCTTCCTAATAACATATTATATGGCGATTCCATATCCACCACGCACAATGTTACATGTGTTTCGATTTCTCCAAGTGGAATTCGTACCACTATTCTCCTTTAGGTTTTGTTGTGGATTTTCCAAAGCCGTGAACAAAATATGTTGAACTGGACATTTCTTCATCTTTAAATCCCATTCCCCGGAATGCATGATAAAATATTATATCACTGAACTTCCTGTATCGATTAAAGTTCTGTTCAACATCCATTCTCCTGTGGATTTTATTGTCTCCTTCTCTTTTCGTGTAATAGGCACTGTGATACCAACGGAGATGTGTGGTTCAAATTTTCTTTTGGTATTTCTTCCGCCATGAATGTAATTTTTTGCTTTTCCCAATCTTTCAAGGGTGATGTTTTTCTACCGCCATAACTTTCCTTCCTTCAAAATTTCGTTTATGTATTCTTCCTTTGATGTTTTCATGGAATTCATTAATCCGTTTTTGTTATCATATTACACTCCAATCTTTTGCCATTTTCATTAATTCTATTCATCTTTCTTCTAACTGATTCACTGATTTATTTAATCACTTTCTTGATTTGAATATTCTCAATCAACAATCTTCAACTTTCGATCTTCAATCTCCCTGTTTCTAGCGCCATTATGTAGTTGCAGGAAATCCTACACAACACCCCTCATATGATTTCATTGTTGATCAACTCATTTTTTAGGTTTATCTTCTTAATTTTATTGATTCAGTTTTGACTGTTCTTACAAGAAAGATAAAGAAGTCAAGAATGATCTCTGCTCTGAAATTTCTCTCTCCTATTTACTTGTTTCTTACTCAAAAAAGATCTCTCTCCTTTCTGTACAATTCGAATGACTATTTATAAGGAAATACATAATGGATGACATCTAATCTGTCCTTTATTTTCGGATATGGTTTGCGACATTCTCGCAACCTTACAAATGTTAATTTCTCAAGCTCTCTAATTTTCGCGGGACTATCATATCTTTCTCATGATCCTTGCTGACGTCGTTTCTGAAATTGTTTTGCGACGCTATTGTGTTGTACCATTGTTAATTGCGCTGAGACATAATTGTTGCGAGATTCTGATCCTACATTCTTTTTATCTTTCCCTATCGGAGATATAATCTCAAGCCAATCTTACAAATGAACTCGTACGATAGAAAATGGAAAGATCAGATCGCTCAACTACAAGAGAAGTAGTTTCGTCTGGATTCACAATCCCAATGAAGTCTTTAAGTCTTTAACCGACAGGATCTCGAGAAGAAACCTACGGTTAAAGGAGAATCGACTCTGGCAAACCAACTGGTATCACACAGGAGGTGTGGGGATTAGTTTTTCCAGTTTCTAGACTTCTCCTTTATATAGTTTTTTGCAATCCAAGCTACCTTGGTAACAAAGCATTCAATATTCACTGTTAGATGAAAAACCTGATTTATCCAAGCTAATATCTTTCAACCGTTAGATCGAAACTTAGCTTGTCATACACATAAATGAAATGTATTCATTTAGGTTTGAGTAACCGTACCTAAACGTGTACACTTAGTTGGTTCATAAATAGTTAACCAATGGTTAGCCATATGAGCACTTTCATATTAACCGTATTCATCTTTCTCATAACTAGTTCAAATGACTCATAAGAACTAGTTCAGGAGTTTTTCAATTGCTTAGATCTTTATACATAGACACAATTAAAAAAAAATCGGTTGGATTCACTTGAATCAATTCATGAACAATATAGCCACGTTTGCAAAGATTGCATTCCTTATTGATTTATTGTTTAAGTTCATGAAACTACCGATTTGAGAAATATAAGCAGCTTGGGTACGCGTACAGGTATGCGTACCTTAGATACCGGATTTGAGTTGGTTTTTGGTTTCCAAACTCGGCAGAACTTTTCGGGTAGAAAAGTTTCGCCAGTACGCGTACCTAAGGTGACTAGTTTATGAGTTCGTAAACTTCAAACTCAGCAGAATTTCCCGGGAGGAAAAGTTCCGCCAGTACGCGTACCCAACCTGTCTCCTTCACCAATACCGCATGCACACATATGCACACACTTGGTTTCCGACACATGGATTTATACACTAATGTCTGAACACAGTATATATGCTTATATCCGTAGTTGGTTATGTAATCTCAACTCTACATTTCAATCATTGAAACATTCTTCTATAATGTTATAATAGTCGTTAGACATAAAGAATCGACTATCGTCATCAAAGCTATTTTCAAGATTGAAACGTTATCATGACTTTCATCACGGGTAAAGATGAAAATGGTTAAAGGAAAAGCTTACCAATACATATTTCGAGAAAAATATAGGCGAGTAAACTCGGCTCGAAATAGCAAATGTGTATGTATGAAAACTATCATACTTATACGACTTTTGTCTCAAGAGTAGGATATAGTGTAGATAGACTTTTGAGTGACAGATGAGTTCAAGTCTCCACCTACCTTTTGGTCGTATGAAGTTCCGCTGGTTCCTTGAGTAGTTCTTTGTCTGCGTAAGATAATCGCCATGGAGTCTGGAGCTCAACTATTCCTAACTATCCTAGACCGAGACTTAGTCATAAGTAAAATATAAATCAAGACATATAGTTTTGATCACTAACATTGACAAACATGCTTGAGATAGCAACGCACGCGAGTTCGACCGAGCAATGCTCTAACAGTCTATATTTTTCTAAAGTTCTTTGTTCTTTGGGTTTTACATATGGAAACTCTAATGTTATTTGTGTTTTACAGGTTAATTAAGGTTGGCTTATTCAATTGCCTTTTTTGTTTGGTTTTACATATTGCAACTCCCAAGGTATTGCACTCCACGTAACTTTCCTCACCTTACTTGATTGTTCAATTTGTTCAATGAGTACAATGGAAATTATGCTTTGTGTTTTTGAATTTTTCATGAGTAGAATAAAAATCATTCCTATTATTTTTAAAAAGAATACATTGTTTGTGTTTTGCAGATTGTTGAAGATTGGCACATTATGGTTGAAAGTTATTGTGGCATATATATTTTCAGTTTTTTTTTTTTTTTGTAATTCTACCATTTAATGGTTGTAACGTCTAATTGAAGAGGAAGTAATTAAGAGGGCTAGAAGGGGGTTACAAACACCACAGACGCTAGATGTCTTTTACTAGGATGAGACTGGGGTGGTCGGATCACGTGTTTGTCTCTCAAAATGTTATCCGTCCGTCCAAGGCTCAAAAACCCATCCTGTTTTGTATTATAGATTAGTAATGTTATAAAATCTAATATAATGTATTAATCTCAAGCACAGCGGTCATAAAACAATTTTTAGGGGCATATTGTTGAAGGTCTTAGGGTCGAATCCCCCACCCCTTTTTTTTCTGAATCACACAAATTTTATTAATCAATTTAAAAAGAGGTTACATCAAGAGATATAAAGAAATGAATGAAAAAGAAATCCAACTAATGGAATCCCCCCTTTTTGCAGTTGCATCTGCAGAAAAATTTGCTTCCCTGTAGCTGTGACGGAAGCTAATGGAATCAATTTTACATACAGCCTTGGCCCATATGTTCTTAATAAACCAAGGAACTTGTCCTAATGCAAGCTTATTTATTACAGTTTGAGAATCAGAGTTCAAAATAATATGATGCAGGTTACATTCAACAGCTAATTCAACAGCACAAATTAGTGCATAAACCTCTGCAATGTTGTTTGTTGCAATTTCAATACCACCAGTAAGAGTACCAAGTACCTTACAAAGATGATCTCTGACAACCAATCCAAAGCCACCTGCTCCAACGTTTCCAATTGAGGCACAATCACAACAAAACATAGTAAAACCAATAACAGGGGGATTCCAATGACAAATACTGATTTTTTGAAATTTACTTCCTCTTGGTCCAAGATTAAAGAAAGGGATCACCTTCATATCATAGTTTTGATTCCATTTGTGTCCCTTTATTCTTAAGCCACCTTCAAACACCATCTTTTTTATTTTGCTTTTGAACAACTGAGCATTTGGTTTAACTTCATCAAAAAAAAATCATGTTCTTTTGAAACCAAAGATCCTTCAAGATAGAGCAACTAGTAGTAAGCCATACTTCCTTAACAAGGGGATTTTTGTTTCTTGCACTCTGCCATATGTCCCTGAAATCTTTTGAAGGAGAAAAATCAAAGATATCACATAACCAATCCCAAATATCTGTATTGAATTTACAATTCCAAAAAAGATGATGCATACTATCTTGTTCTTCTTCACAGATGCAGCACCTAGATGCCGTCCTGATAACCATTTTTAACCATGACTGTGTCATCAACATAGATTTTCTGAATTAGTTTCCACACATTATTGGCAATATTTGGATGTGAAAAGTAGGTCCATATGTATTTTGGCCAGTACAACACATGCTCTTTACTTCTTATCTTGTATATTGCAATTCAAGTTGTAAAAGAACCATTTAACTCACACCTCCAAATCATTTCATCTTTAATCCCCCAATCTCAGGCAATATTAAATTTTCAAGGTGCTGCATGATTTAAAGAGGAATATGCCATGTGTCATCCATAAGAAGATCAGAGACCTTGAGCTGCATATTATTTTTAACAAAAGGAATGTATCCAATTTTTTCAATAAGAGAAGACTCAGCAATCCCGTTGTCAAACCATAATGAAATTTATTTACTATTCCCAATACACCATCTAGCATACTCTTTTAAGAAGTCCCAAGCCCATTTTAATCCAGGCCAGACAGTAGATAATTGCCAGTTACTTTTCCATTGTGCATATTTATTTTGAAATTTTGCTTTGATGAACAATGCCCACTTTTCCTTAGATTTAACAATTTTCCACATCATTTTCATCTGTAAGGCTTTATTGATTACCTCCAGCCTTTGAATTCCCAAACCCCCTTCATTATATGGTGTGCATACTTTTTCCAAGAGAGAATAGTATACTTTCTTGTATCTCCATCTCCAGACCACAGGAAGTTCCTGGTTATTCTCTCACATACTTTTATTACTGATGTATTCCATTTGTACACAACCATATTATATATGGGTATGCTACATAGTACTGATTTAATAAGAACTAATCTCTCTTGAAATGAAAGTAATTTTCCTTTCCAGGCAGCAAGCTTTTTTTGAATCATTTCCACCATGGGCCAGACATTAGCTACTTTAACTCTTCCTGAATGAAGTATAACACCTAGGTATTTATCTGGGAAATTACTCAGTTCCATTTGAATAAAGTATTTTATTTGACTTTTCCTAACTTCAGAAGTGTCATCTACAAATAGTTTACTTTTCATTCTGTTAATAATCTGCCCTGAACTCTTTTGATAATCTTCTAATAGTTTCAAGAGACATACTATGCTCTTCTTGGCACCATTGTAGAAAAATAAAGACATCATCAGCAAAGAATAAATGGGTTGGAAAAATACCTTTTCTTGTAACCATTGGAAGTATTGAACCATTTTGGACTAACTGAGATAAACTTGTACTGAGAACATCCTCCATGAGAACAAATAGTATTGGAGAAAAGGGTCTCCTTGTCTCAGTCCTCTTCCAACAGAGAAGAAACCTTGAGGGCCACCATTGAGGATTACTGATATTTTAGCAGATTTAAGAATTGTAAGGATCCACTCACACCAAGAGATAGAAAAGCCATATTCGCTCAAAACTTGAAGAAGAAATTCCCAACTAACTGAATCATAGGATTGAGAAATGTCTAATTTAAGAGCCACATTTCCACATATTATTTTACTTTTCATTTCATTAACCAACTCAGAAGCTAGTAGTATTTGTTCTTGAATACATCTTCCTTTTATATATTCTACTTGTTGAGGAGATATAAGTTTAGACATAAGAGAGCTCATTCTTGTTATTATAATCTTTTTAAAACTTTTAATACTCGCATTGCCCAACCCAATGGGTCTGAACTGATTAGGATTTTTAACACCTTCTGTTTTAGGAAGAAGAATAAGGAAATTGGAATTCAAACCTCTTGGAATAAATCTTCTACTTCAGCAGAATTGCACTACCTTAACTACATCCTGATGAATGATCTCCCAGCATGCTCTATAAAAATCCCAGAAAACCCATCAGGGACAGGTGAACTATTAGGATCCATATGAAAATGGTTGTTTTGATTTCCTCCTCATTTGGAATGGCATCCAACATCTCTCGATCCTCAGAATTAATAACAGAAGGAATGGCTTCTAGCAAATAATCAACCTTATCAATGTTTTGATGTGAAAACTTTTTCTCAAAGTGATTATCCAAAACCTCTGCAATTTTCTTTTGATTTGTAATGATATCACCATTTGTATCTTCAAGTTCTCTAATACAATTTCTGGATTGTCTTATTTTAAGAGAAGTATGAAGAAAACTGGTGTTTGCAGCTCCACCTTTAATCCATTTAATTCTTGCTTTTTGCTTTAACATTATGTTGTATTGCACTTCTTTAGAGTTCTAAATATTCTCAGCTTTCACTAAGTCATCCAGAGCCTCAGCATCAAAAGGACTACTATCTGATTTTAACATTGCTTCATGAACTTGTTTTTCAGCTTCCTTAATTTGTACTTCTACATTTCCAAAAACCTTCTTGTAATATTTTATTCAATTTTTTCAATTTTCTTTGAAAGACAAAAGCAGGATCACCCACAATATATTCAGACCAACATTTTTGAACTACTTCCATGAATAGAGGATGAGACAGACACATCTTCTGAAATTTATAAGGAACATTGGAAGGTTTTGGAATGCTGGAAAACGCGGGGGGTCTAACAACCACACCCAACAATTCGTTTGGAAATCTGAGGGGACTTACTCCAATATACTTTCTAGAGAATCAACTAGACAGTCAGACTCAATCTAGAGTAAAGTATATCAAAGAGTTTAGTATCTCTGTTTCACAATGTAATCAGCAAATCAAACAGATATAAATCCGTGAGCCTGATTATTATGTGAAACAACTTGAACGGTACCAAAGACCAATGTTCAAGTGTCAATCAATTTAAATCAACAACCAAAGGTTGGATATTCTAATTGATTGATCTAAACGCACAAACTGTGATATTTCAATTATATAACAAAATATAATGCGTAAAAAAAATAACACAGACACCAGAAGTTTTGTTAACGAATAAACCGCAAATGCAGAAAAACCTCGGGACCTAGTCCAGATTGAACACCACACTGTATTAAGCCGCCACAGACTCTAGCCTACTACCAATTACCTTCGGACTGGACTGTAGTTAAACCCTAATCAATCTCACACTGATTCAAGGTACAGTTGCGTTCCTTACGTCTATGATCCCAGCAGGATACTACGCACTTGATTCCCTTAGCTGATCTCACCCACAACTAAGAGTTTCTACGACCCAAAGTCTAAGACTTGATAAACAAATATGTCTCACACAGAAAAGTCTATAGATTGGATAAATCTGTCTCCCACAGAAATACCTACGAGTTTTTGTTCCGTCTTTTGATAAATCAAGGTGAACATGAACCAATTGTAAACCGGTCTTATATTCCCGAAGAACAACCTAGTATTATCAATCACCTCACAATAATCTTAATCGACTAGCGAAATAAGATATTGTGGAATCACAAACGATGAGACGAAGATGTTTGTGATTTATTTTATCTTGCCTATCGGATAAATTAATCTCGAGTTAATTATTTCAATTGTACTAAATACGATAGAATCGGGAAAGATCAGAACACGCAACTATAAAGAAAATAGTTGGGCATGGCTTCACAATCCCAATGAAGTCTTTGAAGTCGTTAACCTACATAGTCTCGATAGAAACCTAAGGTTAAAGGAGAATGGACTCTAGTTATGCAACTAGTAACACACATGAGGTGTGGGGATTAGGTTTCCCAGTTGCTAGAGTTCTCCTTTATATAGTTTTCAAATCAGGGTTCGCAATCCAAATTACCTTGGTAACAAAGCATTCAATATTCACCGTTAGATGAAAAACCTGATTCAACCAAGCTAATATCTTTCAACCTTTAGATCGAATAGCTTGTTACACACAAATGAAATGTACCCTCATTTAGGTTTATGTAATCGTACCTAAACGTGTACACCATGTTGATTCACAAATAGTTAACCGAAATTAGCCATATGATTACTCTCATATCAACCTTATTCATCTTAACCATAACTAGTTCAAATGACTCAAATGAAACTATTTAAAGAGCCGTTTAATTGCTATATTCTCATAGAAGTATACAAGAACACAATTGAAGCAAAATCTTTTTGATTCAGTCGAATCAATACATGAACATTATAGCCACGGTTTGCAAAGATTGCATTCCTTAATTTATAAATGTTTAGGTTCATGTACAAAACCGATTTTAGAAGTAACCAACTCAAGTATGTAAACGGTTACGCATATTTAAGCAGCTGGACCGAGTTTGGTTACGCCAGTACGCGTACGGGTGCGCATACCTACTCACACTCCAAACTCCAGCAGAAATTCACGTACGTGAGACTTCTGCCAATATGCGTACGGGTACGCGTACTTGCCCAGACATCCAACAACCGCCAGTACGCATACGGGGTATGCATACTTCAGGTTCCCGGTTTTGGACTTACACATAAATGTGATAACACACTATGTTTATATCCAAACATGGTTACATGATTCTAAGCTATTTATTTCAATAATTGAAACTTTCTTAGAGGATGACAATAGCTGTTTTCACACACTATTAGCATCAAAGCAATTTTCAAGATATTGAAATAATCATAACGAAACATTCCATGACTGCACCAAATGATTGTATCATACAAACCATGTAAGATTTTACTCGACAATTTTCACATGATATAAGATGAACTTGGTCGAAGCGAAATCTTGCCAACATATATTTCGATAAATGTGTAAGCGAGATAAACTCATCTCGAAATCTCAAATATGTATATAGAAAACTATATCGTAATACGACTTATGTCTCAATATAGGAGATGGAGTAGAAATAGACTTTTCCAAGTGATAGATGAGTTTCAGTCTCCACATACCTTTTGTCGATGAAGTTCCACAAGCTCCCCTTAGTAGTTATTCGTCTTCAAATGATGAACGTCGTGAAGTCTAAGCTCAACTATACAATCTATGTCCTAGTTCGAGACATCTATAAATATGCTAGAAATCAAGATTTATAGTTTTGATCACTAACATTGACAAACATGCTTGAGATAGCAACGCATGCGAGTTTGACCGAGCAATGCTTTAACAATCTCCCCCTTTGTCAATTTTAGTGACAAAACTATCAATACGTATGGATTACAAAATAAATAAAAATTTGTAGCTTTTCATCCAAATGCTTGATCTCCTTGGAATCTTCAACACGACTCGAAAACTTTGTTACATCCAAGTACTTCATGATCCTAAACGTGTTCAGCTCAACATCATAGTTTTTGAAGATCCGTAGCGATAACAATGAGAAAACAAGTGCTCTCGATCATTGTTATACAATGTCATAGTATTATTACACAGTATCAAAGTTCAATTGTATCACAACTTTGACAACAATACTATGGTAATATGTATCACGCCCCCTTAGTCAATACTTCGTCTCAACATGAAAACCACTCCCCCTTATATAATGATCAGTAAACCATATGTATTTGTAGTATGAAACTACACATTAATTCTCCCCCTTTTTGTCAATATAAATTGGCAAAGGTACGAAAACTAGTGGGATCCTCATGAAATTTTCATAGAGATACTTCATGACCAAAAGAGAATAACATACCAACTTATTTAGATGCAATCATAAAGCCTAAGCTAAATGCATTCATCAAGGAGTTTATAAAGATACAAGATAACCCCTATAATGTTCCACAGCCGCACTCCCCACAAAGATTTGACAATTAAGCACAAGTTCAAAAAGAACTCTCCCCCATATAATTTCATTCCCGAAAGAACAACAAAGGCGACATTGCTTTTACAAGAAAAGAAGGATTTCTTTGGACATAACCAAATCACATGAAAACATGGATTTTATTCCAAAAATCTCAATCAAATTATCCACAAAAATGATCAATTCAATTGGCCATGCTTAACATAAGAGAACTTACGGAGCCACACAGTATATGCACAAAAAAGTGTGGATCGGAGATCGACCAATACTGCGGAATACACAAGGATTCATACTAATTTTCATCACTATTTGCACAATGACATATAATAGACTTAATCCTTGTAAACAAAAGTTTATCCTTTCTTCTATCAAAATAATGACATAAAAGGCTTTAACTTTTGTTTGTCAAAAGTTCATTCTATCTTTTATCAATACTTTCATACCGACATAATAAAGATCACTTTTGAACAAGTATGGGACAGTCACAGGTTCATGGACATAAACAACATATCCCATAACAATTTGATTAAAATTACAAAAAAATCATCTTCCAAAAACTTAGAATTTAAATAAATAAATCTAAAAACATTGAAGATGAAAACGTTGGACATAGCTATGTGTAATCACAATAATGGTTATTCCAAACTCTAGTTATTCTTCTTAAAAACACAAGAATAAAATTCTCATAAGAAGTTTTCCTAGACATTGAGACCTCTGAAAAATTCTTTATCGTCCTCGAACTCCTTGTCGTCAACAACCATAGGAACATATGGTTCGTGAAGAAATGAGTCAATTCCAACAACCCTTCTAGGCTGAAGATGTCGAACCAGGGCCTTCTGAATTTCAAGAGTTCTCAAAACAAAAGCCTTTATTTGTTGAATCTCCTTTCTAGTCTCCTTGAACTCTTCAAGAACATCAGAAAACTTCTGAGAATTTGAAGGAACAACTCTTGGCTTCCTCACATTTCTTCTTTTTCTTTTCAAAGTTGAAGGTATCAGAGATTTTTATTTTTCCTTCATGATTGATGGATTAACAGTCATATTAACATCTTTTCCATCAGAAGACATGATGCTTGGAGTATCCATATGCGTATGGGTTTGTGAGATGAAATCACAATTTAAGCTCAACAAGCAATATTGTAGATAAGGCAAAACGATTTGCTGGTTTTCACGGATTGAGGAGACGACCGTGCGGAAGAGACTCCTTGAACCGAGCAAAATGTTCAACCTCACACAGATGCACTGCAAGAAGGGAGTTCTTTGAATTCGAGAGATCAATATGTAGTACTCCGGCCTAAACCAAGACAATGGCCGTTCCAGAGTAAATTCGGTCACAAGAGAGAATGGGTTGATCTGTAGGAGGAAAGCTGAGAAATGTGTGGAATCAATGGTAATCAAAGATTATGGGTGTGTTATTTATTCTGAATAAGATAAGTTCCGAATGATTGAAATTGCTCAGTTGAGAGTAATTGCTCAATTGATGAGGTGTTGATCTCGTGTTGTCTGTGAGACGTGAGATTCTTGTATATCCAATCATGATTTCAGAGACTTATTTATATTGCTGGAATTGTAGACACCATAATACCATGAAGTGTGACAGTTGATGGAATCAAAGAGTGGGGAAATGGAAATCTTGTTTGAAACCAGTTGCTCATCGTGCGGAGACTTGGTTGATTTTCCATCCACTACTTTGTTAACTCCTTCAACTGATTGCACGACTTGCTCACATTCCATCGTGTGTATGAACACACGTTCCGTAGACCGCCAGACCAAAACCCTAATTAATATCCCCCCATGTGACACGATTGACGTCTCGTGGTTAATTAGTCAGTTGTTGACTTCATGACTTTATGGGACGATGAGTCCATGTATTTGCTGAGTTGAACATGATTTTGCAAAATGTTCTGAAACTCATGAATTGAACGTGTCAGTTGAGACAGAGGTATAATTCTCACGTTGATAGTTGAGGCGAGCAAGTATTGCTCATTCGATGAATTGTTGAATATTGATAGTTGAACCAATATTCCTTGATTTGAGCAAATATTGCTTATCTGAGCAAGTATTGCTCGTCTGATGAATTATTGGTAGCGTGAACAAAATAAAATATTAATTAGAATACTGGTAGTTTAACCGAGCATAATTAATAAGAATACTGATCATGAGATCATCGTAAAGTTATTAGTGTTCGAATCTGGAATTATGATCCTTGGACTCAGAAACCCTAATTTTATCAATTGATGACCAATTGATGGTTTATTTCAAAATCAACCATGGAATGAAGGAGGGATCGGCTACATGGGATCATGGATCGACCATGTAGCACCCATATGCTCATGTGAGCAAATACCAAGGTCTCTTGAAGAGTTGGTGATTTGTTGATGAAAGAATGATTAAATGCTGGTTTAATCATTTATTCGAAAAATGCTCGTCTGAGCCTTAGGTGATAAAAACTAATTAATTCTGAAGAGGTGAGGGACCGACCAAGGGGTCATGAAACCGGCCCTGGGTCATCACGGGATCGACTAACGATCACTCCATGAAATTCCAAAATTATTTGGAAGAGTTTTGGACCTAATACGTGCAATTGCGCAAATTAGGTCAAATCATGAAAATACATGGGACCGTCTCATTGCGAGCCAAGGAGCCAACCCTGGCCGGTCAAGGTAACATGCTCACGTTCGTGTCTCAATCCTGAGAATTTTGATATTTTCTGGTGTGCAGTTGAGCATCCATTCGAGAAAATATGACAAAATTAGGGTTTTGCTGAAACTGAGGAAACTTCATGAGATGAAGGAAAATAATTATAAAATGAAGGAATATGTGGCGTGGGACCGCTGGAGCCAAGGCATGGCCGGCCGGCCAGTGACCACGGTCCCATGGTGCCTTTTCCTAATTTTATAATATTTTTCATGATTTTATGAAAATATCATGAAATCAAGGAATTTTGTAATTAAGGAGTTTCCTTAAAGTGAAAGAGTTTCCATGGGATCAAGGAAGCAAATAATATTAAAAAATAATAAAATAAGGGTGTGTGGGACCGGCTGAGGCATGATCGGCCGGCTGGGGCCCGGTCCCGTGCGTTTTCCCTAATTTTATGTATTTTTTCCATGATTTGAAGGAATTTTCATAATTTGAGAGAAATACCATGAAATCAAGGAATTTCATGGGATCAAGGAAATCTTAAAATAATAATAATAAAATAAAGGGACGTGTGGGACCGGTTAGGGCATGGCCGGCCGGCTTGGGCCCAGTCCCACGGGTTTCCCTAATTTTATATTATATTTTTCATGGATTTATGAAAATACCATGAGATTAAGGAGTTTTCATGAGATTAGTAAAATAATAATAAAATAATAAGGAACCATGAGGTGTGGGGCCGGCCGGGATCAAGGCATGGCCGATTGGCCAACAATCACGGCCCCACAATATTTTTCCCAATTTTATATCATTGCCTTGGTGCGAAGGAAACATCATGAAACTGAGGAGTTTCCTCAAAACGAAGGATATTTGTTCAAATGAAAGGATTTTCATAAGATCAAGGAAAATAACAAAAATATGATAAAATATAAAACTGGCGTGGGATTGGCCACGACACAGCCGGCCGGTCGATGAGCCCAATCCCCAGCGCCTTGGTCAATATTTAATTATTTATTATTTTCCTTCCTATTTTGCATAGTTTCATCGTTTCATCGTATTTTGAAATACTCGTTCGTGCGGTGATTGTTAGTGCATCATCATTGAGTACACTTGCACCTTTTGAGCCGGGGCTTACTCAGAGGTAAATCAGACGCCTGTGCGTTGAATATTTATTACTAACCCATGGAATCCTGCTGGGAAGAACCATAGATTGAAGTAACGAAATAACACGAAAATATTTGAATATTTTCATAAATTCAGTGGATGAATCCAAGAATTTAGGAATAACTAACTTATGGCTCTATACTAGCAGAGAAAGATGTCTAGGAGCATTAATTATTCTGACATGATCTTGCTGGAGCTTCACATCCTTTATATAGGTAGGGAAAACTTGTTGTTTGTATCCTGAAGACGTTAACGCTCTATACTAGCAGAGCAAGCTATTTAGGAGCCGTCAATCTCGTGATTCTATATAGAAATAATTACTGAAATGTTCAGTTTTCATGAGATATGCCGTTATCCAGCCGAGAGACTACATATCTGCATGTACTCCGAGAGAAAGTATTCTCAGTCAGAGGATTCGATGAGAGACCCGTGTCTCAATACTCACATCTGATTGCTGGATCAGGAGTTCGTATAATTATGGGTTTACGATTTTAGCCTTTGTCAAAATCCACCATCTACATTAATTCCCCTTCTTAGTGAGGAAAGCCGTGTTCCTCAGTCAGCATTGAATGGTGATTTTCCGGTCATAAACAGTACAAGTAATCGAACTTAGTCGTAAGTTAAGACGTTACTGGATTTCGATAGTACGATCAAACCAAGACTTGAATGAAGATCCCAGTGGAATGATAGAGCATCGTTTGATGAGCATAAATTGGTGTTGAACCGCTGATTTGGACGACGGGACCTTGGTCGTTTAGGATTCGCGGGCCGGGCCAATAAGGAAATCCTTGTGGAATTAGGTTTTGGGAAATAAAATTTGATATAAAAGGGAATTAATCCCTTTCTTTCTTTTTATATTTTCCACGACCAGCACCCTCATCACCTCTCCACCACCTTCACTCCAGCAACAGGAGGAGAAAATTTTCACGTCGGTCGCCGGAGCACCGACCGCCACCGCCACCGTCTGACGCCGACCAGGTAATTTTTTTTTTTTTTGCTGATGTTATGAGTTTCATGAATTGATCATGTTTGAGTTATATACACATGTGCATGTATGTGAGTAGGATTTTTTGTCGAAAAACCCTTGTTTTTTGAAAACGTATGTTCGTTTGATCGTTAGTTTTGAAAACTAATAATAATCCCCGATTTAGGAGAGATTTTTTTATGTATAGACCTAGGTCCAGTGATAAAACTTAGTTTATGAGCTTTCATGTGAACCAAGGTTTTATCGTAAAAGGAGTGAATTTTCACAAAAAATCGAAGTAAACCCTCGTTTTAAAGAATGACGATAGTACGAAGGAAAAAGTTTGTTTTTTATATATATATAAAATCATGGTCTGTCCTTGAAAAATATATTTGCATACAAAACCGTGGCATGCTTTCACGGAAAAGAGTGTACTTTTTTTTTTTGCGTGAGTTGTTACTCACTAAAAATAAAACGTGAGTTATTATTTCATGTTTTGTAAACATATATTTTCAAAACTGATTTTTTGAATAATGTTCAAAGTAAACAATTATTTATGATGAAATAATGTTTTATTTTTCATAATTCCATGGTAAATGTTTACGCAATGGAGATGTTCATGATTTTATGAAAAATCTGAGTTTCGTTCGTCTTTTGTAGGTTTCGAAGAAACGAACGATTTTGAGGTGTTAACTCTAGCATTAATATCACTATCTTTAGTGGAAGCGTAAAAGGCAAGAGTTAAGAGTTACCATTAGATGCTTGTACTTCCTTTATTTATATCTGGGCGACATACTGAAGTAGAATGTAGTGTGAATTTTACAGCTACTCCGCAAAATGTCCAACTCCCAGGCGAATGATGCTTCGAGAGATGAAATGTGCATTGATGATGATATCTCCAAAGATGAGACATGTATGTATGAGACTTCCGTTGGCGAAGAAGAGGATGAAACCCCTGGAATTAAGAATGTCCCGAATATAGATGATGCATTTTTTGCAGAGGTTGAGCAGGAAACTGAGAATCATCTCAAATCTCCAGTGTATCGTCTTCTGATAAATCCCAGAAATGTTACTCAAAAGAAATTGGTGAATCCTAAGACAGTGATCCGGTTTTGTCTTGAACGAGGGATCTTCCTTGCATCAATCATAGAGTTTAAGCTTTCTCTACGACCTTTGGAAAAGTTCTCTGGATGGGCGAGACATATGCTGGGTTTCCCTCATGTCAGGGCCATGCTCGATTAGGCGCAAGTGACGAGAGCTATTCAGGATTCTGGAGACTTATTCATTTTCCATGATGCGAGAGGTATTGTGGATCTACTTGCTCGTTGGTGTATTCCCACTCACACCTTTATATGCAGATGGGGAGAGTTTACCGTTACCTTAGAGGACGTGGCTGCTTTGATGCATCTCCCAATCACGGGCAGTCTCCCTGGGGATCTTTCAGATGAGGAGGCTGCGGTTTCTAACATTTTGGCAGCTGCAATGGAGGAAGTGAATAAGGCATCTGGCAGTAAAGGGTGCTATGCTCATTGGTTGAAACGCTGGTGGCCAAAGGACGAGATTTCTGATAAACCCATCGATGGTATGTTACCCATTGCTGCTTTCTTATGTTTATGGCTGTCGAGAGACATATTTGAAGACAGTGGAAACTTGTTGAAGCCCTTCGTGATCCCCTTTGATATCAAGATGGCTCAAGGTGAGCAACTCCCAATAGGCAGCATGTTCCTGGGTTCTTTGTATTCTAACTTAGACTCATTGGTTATAGACTCCAGTGTATCGAATGGCTTTATGAAGATTGAGTGCTATGCCAATACGATGTTTCTTCAAGCTTTTATGTGGGAGCGCTTCAAGAATTATGCGCCTATTCCACGTAATATTTTGCAAGGACCGAATGCTGATGCTCGTCACATTTTCTCCAAAAAAAATAATGTCAGGATCATGCGTTGGTTTATAAAGCAGCCTCGGTCTAAAGCACGTCTCATTGATGTGTTGGATGACGAATCTGAGTTCAACTTCCGCCCGTGGGTGTCAGTTCCTGCTTATGTTTCCCAGCCAACAACTTTCAATACTGGAGAGAGTGTGATGCTGATGTCTGGTGCAAATCTGAGTGATGGCGAAAGATCTTTCATGTTGAGTTGCACCCCTGGTCATTTGATATCGTCTATATACGGAGGACTCTCAGTGGAGGAATATAATATTGACAGAGCAGCTCGACAAATGGGTATGGATCAGTGTATTCCAACTTTTTGAAGGAGGAAGCCATCAGTTGAACAGCTTAGAACCCATTTAGACCATACTCATGTGGAAGGAAGTAAGTACTGGTTCCCTTGCTTCGAGAGATTTGCATATGAAACTCCAGGTTATATAGACTTTTGGGATCAAGAACTTCAGCGATTGTGTGATTACGTGATGGCTGGTCAGCCTCCAGTGAAGGATCCTCCTTCTACTGAGTTGATTTCTGGACGACCAAGATTGAAGTATCTCTCTGGTGATAAACGAAAATCGTCTCCAGGGTCTTCTCATGTATGTTTCTTCGTATAATCTTCATAAAGTTATGAGAACTGTATTCTAATTATGTTACTGAATTTTACCACAAGACGGTCGTAATGTAAGACCTCGAATCCGTGTAGATTTCTCAGAAACTGAAGCGATTGTTCACGGTGGAGAAGGAAGGAACAAAAGTTATAAGCTGTTACCTAATACCATAAAGTCCCCAGTTGGTTCTTTGGTGAGTTCTCGGTATTCTCTTTGTTGTGACTTTTTTCTCGCCCACATTATTAGGATCATGAAACCAATGTTGTTATTCTGTTGCAGAATTTTACTCCATCAAGTATCGATGGTCTTCGGTTTCCTGCAACAATTCATGATCTGAGCGGTGAAGAAGAAGCCGTAAGTATCCCTTCGCATATTCAATTATGATGCTTTTTAGATAAAATGTTGATTGTTGAGGATGTGTCCAGGAGGATGTTGTCATGGATACGGAGAGTGCTGATGCTCGACCATCCTCTGAGAATAGAGACGAAGGCACTTCCAAAGAATCGGAGCCGAATAGAAGTAATGAGCCCCTTGTCTTTAACACGAATAATCCCAATTCCTCGAACATTTCGGAGACTCCCAAAGTAAGTACATATCTTGAATCCTCTTCATAGAAGTATTAAAGTCCTGATTTGTGAATGAATGAATGAGAATCCATGTGTATACACGAAAAACTTAGTCGAAATTCGTCGTCAGAAAATTCAGAACTCAGTTTTTTAGCAAAAACGCCGTAAAACCCTTATCTGGAGTCGGATTTTCATGATATGCATATGAATATTCAAGACCGGAAAATTTCCAAGCTTTAGTAAAGAAGCCTTTTAAGTTTTGAGCACGTTCAGGGCCTGAAAAAGGCGAAATAGTAAACCTTTAGGAGACTTTCAGAACTTTTTCAGATGGTATGTTGCTCAATGTTTTAGCCACATTTCCTTGATCGTTCACCGGATTGTTATGAAATTTTGACATGTTGTAGAGGACATCCATACGAAGAGAATGGTATATAATCCATCTTCAGATTCCTTGTAGATTGCTCCCACTTTGTCTTCTAGTACAGGGCAGAGTACAGTTTCTTCAGACGAGGTTACCGTAAAACGTATCTTCATGACTTTCATGCTATTTGCTCGTGTCTTGGGTGCATAATGATGAACTTTGATGATGTTGAATTGATTGTATAATATATTTTATAATCTCACTTGGTTTCATGCTCAAATCACTCTAACCTCATGTAATCTTCGTATTAGGTGTCAAATACCGAAGTTGAGGATATTGAATCCAACGAGGATAACTTGAACTGTCATGGAGTTATTGATGAAGAAACAACCATACTTGAACTTCAATGCCATGATAAGGTTGTCACTGAAGTTGTGGAAACCCAGATTGTTGCTGCTTCAGTGATAGAAGAAACTGAAACACCGGTAGAGAATACTGTTTCCCTGATTGTAGAAGCTTCCCCAGTAATTGAGAACCGTATAGTGGTGCATGAATATCCAAGTGCAGGAGTTGCTTTTGATCCTCCATTTGATGCTTCACTCCCGTATCATGAACTAGTTGGTGGATTCAGCGTTCCCATTGGATATGCAGGTTTGTATGAGAAAATATGGAAGAAGTTTGGTCACATGATTGTTGATAAGAACCCTGGACGTGCTTATGCCTTAACAATGTAAGTAGGTATTATCTTGCGTGTCGTGAGTGATATATGCACTAGGGACAGAAATACCGTGACTCCAGATATACTCTTTGATTGGGAGTTTAATTTGGAGAATTCAGAAAGACTTGGCTTCAATGTGAAGTGGCTTCGTAAGCAAATGAACGCTATCAAGGACTCATGTGAGAACAACATACCCTTTCCCAATGATGCTGTGATGGAGAAAGAAGACAAGATTTCTAGGCTGACCGAAGAGTTGAACAAGGAGAAGGCGGCTTTGCAGGCCTTGAAGGATGTAGATGAGCAAAAATCCTTTTTTGCTGATTTTCTTTGATTTCCTTTTTCATGATCTCTTGAAATTCTGAACTTCTGAGAGATGTGAGGTTTTGTTTGGGTTTTGATATTAGCTGGTTTTGGATTGGTAGATGGTTAAGGATTTTTTTTTGGATTTGATAAAGATTTTCTTTTAAGAAATATGAATTGAATTTTGATAAATTGCTGAATTCAAATATTGATTGCAAGTATTGCAAACGTTTTGGAGGAATTGAAATACAATGAAAGAAAATCCTAAATGTCAAATCCAGACGTCATGGATGCTTCAAACGCCCAGTACCTCAGATGTTTGATAATTTCAGACAAACGCCTTAAGGCAATTATCGTGAAACTAGTAGGGTTCTGCAGTCTGTGTTGATCAGTTTGTAGTGTCCCCTGGTTATGGACTTAGCAACCATAAATGGTCCTTCCCAATTGGAGTTCCTTGTAGAATGAAGACCACGCTGAGCTGCTTTGAGAACCAGGTCCCCTTCACAGAATTTGTTAGGTTTGGTCGTCCGCGCTTTGAATATCTTCTGTTGATTCGGAATTCCTCGTGTGGTGGGATTCCGCGGTTGTGGCACATATGGACACTCGTGCAGGAAGGAGTATCCCTCGTAATGTCTGTCATGCTTAGACACATCTTCAGCAATGAATCTTTTGATAGGATGATCAACTTGAAGAGATTCTGGACTCAACCATTGGGTGAAATATTGCTGAGGCAAGATTATCCACTCATAGCATCTTGTGATTACTAAATTGTTTGTGGAGTGAAGCCCTTGAACCAGATAAGCATATTTAAAAACTGACGATATGGGCACATGAGAAGGAATAAGACTTATCTGAGTGCGAAATCTCTTGACGAAAGTGTTTGGATGTTCCTCAGGCCTTTGTGTAAGTTTTGTCAAGGCTTTGACCTCTCCAGATACTCGAATGGTGAGATATCTTCTTTTTCTTCCTCTGAGTCAGAGGTTCCTTCAGCGGAGCGATGTGTGATTGAAGGTGTCAGTGTCACCTTCCCATCATGAATCCATGTGCGTCCAAGAATCATGTCATATCCTGGATCTTCTCGGATTATGTAAAACTTGGTCTCAGTGCAAACCAAATTTTCTTTGACTTTGAGTACGAGGTAGCCGTACGCGTCTCTGGAAACTCCTTCGTGATCTCTGATTGCCATGGGGGCATGAGTAGCTTCTTGTCGAGTAATGCCAGCGGCTCTGAGAGTTTTCAGAGGGATGATGTTGACGACAGTGCCGACATCAAAAAATTCTCTCTTGAACTCGTTTCCTTTGATGTGCACTGTGGTGAGCAGTCCTCAGTCATACATTTCTTTGTCTATTGCTGGAGGCTCGGTGAATGTCTCTTGAATCAGTAGACGCTTGCCTGACACGATGTGGTTTAATGCAGCAAACATGTGTTTACTTTGAGATTTTGATAAGTATAGCAATTCACAGATATGCTCAATTAAGGATTGAACTGCCTCTTTGACGGGGGGTTCAGAAAGAGTGAAGGTTCTGACGGGAAGGGGATCTCTGTGTACTCCTTCAGTCCCCAAGTTGAGTTCTCCCGATTCGACCTTTTCCTTAAATATACGCTTCAAAGTTTTGCAATCACTTGTGAGATGGCAGACAAATCTATGACAGCGACAATAACGAGGATTTTCCATGGCCTCTTCAGTTAGTTCCTTCTTTACATATTGCAACTTGATTGCGCCGTCTTGAATCCAGGCATCCAGTAATTCGATAACTTCTTCAATGGAGCAGGGGAAATCAGGTGCTTCTGGATCTTCTATGTGTTGAGGAAGAGCTTGCACATTATCCTTCTTTTGCGCCTTTGAAGGGGTTGAGGAAGTATACTCAAATTGTGGTTGCACATTATCCTTCTTTTGCGCATTTGAAGAGCTTGCACATTATCCTTCTTGCGTTGTGGTTCAGCTTTTCGTTTGCTCCCTTACGCAACAGCATTTGTGGAATTTTCAAGGTTGTATTGTTTGTTGATCA
This sequence comes from Papaver somniferum, assembly GCF_003573695.1. Lineage (NCBI taxonomy): Eukaryota > Viridiplantae > Streptophyta > Magnoliopsida > Ranunculales > Papaveraceae > Papaver > Papaver somniferum. Next base: position 174,693,881 of record NC_039366.1, read on the forward strand.
AACGTCTGCTGCTGCCTATGGTCTCTCGTGGTTCTTCAGCTTTTGCAGTCTTAGTCCTTTCTAGCTGTAGATGGTGGATTTTCGACAAAGGGTATAATTGTAAAACTATACTCCAGATTCGGCAAGCGGATGAGTATTGAGACTCATGTCTCTAATTAAAGCATGAAAGCTCATGTTATAAATCTCTGACTAAGAAGGCTGTCTCTTAGAGTACGTGTAGATTTGTAGTCTCTCAGCTGAAGCCACGACACATCTCATGAATACTGAGAAATTTCAGTCATTACTCCGGATCCGGCAATCGGATGAGTATCGAGACTCATGTCTCTGTGCATGAAATCTCATGCCACCTCTGATGGAGAAAGTCTCTCAGAGAAGATGTAGATGTGTAGTCTCTCAGATGAGGCCACGACACATCTCATACTGTATAGAATCGAAAGATTGGGCGGCTCCTAGACAGCATGTCTGCTAGTATAGAGGGACAACGTCTCCGGGATGTAACCAAGTTTTCCCCGACTATGCAAGAGGAATATGACACTCCAACAAGTTCATATTGCTCAACCCTCAAATAATTAATGCTCCTAGACAGGAAGCCCTTCTAGTATAGAGCCAACAATTAATTATCTTAAATCGTCTGAATATCCAGCAATATTCTATGATCCATCGCCTGAATATCCAGCAATATTCTACGAGTCGTCAATCAATCGCCTGAATATCCAGCAATATTCTACGATTCCTCGTTATTTTTCGTTACTTCAATCTGTGGTTCTTCCCAGCAGAATTCCACAGGTTAGTAATAAATATTCAACGAAACAGGCATCTGGGCATCGAATAAGCCCAGACAAAATGGTGCAAGTTTAATTAGCAGATAATACACAGACCAGCATTCTGAATGCACGAACGAGCATTTTAAAAATACGAACGAACGAGGAACCTATGCAAAATAGGAAGGGAAAATAATAATAATAAAATATTAAACAAAAGCGCCAGGGGACTAGGCTCACCAGCCGGCCAGTCATGTCGTGACTAGTCCCGCGCCCAATTTTATATTTTACCATATTTTTACTATTTTCACGATCTCATGAAAATCCTCTCGTTCAAGCAAATTTCCTTTAGTTCAAAGAAATTATCTAAATCACATGATTTTCTCAAAAAATAATAAAATTAAGGAAAGGTATCGCGGGACCGAGCACCAGTCGGCCATGACTTGGTCGTTGCCGGTCCCACACCTCACGTCTCAATTATTTTATTATTTCTCTCAAATTATGAAAATTCCTTGATTTTATGAATTTTCCCTAAAATCATGAAAATAACCTAATTTCATGTATTTTTATCTAAATCACATGATTTTATCAAAAAATAATAAAATTAGGGAAAGGTGTCGCGGGACCGCCGGCCGGTCTGTCATGCCTTGGCCGTGGCCGGTCCCACACCTCACGTCCCATTATTTTATTATTCTTTCTCAAATTATGAAAATTCCTTGATTTTATGATTTTTCCCTAAAATTACCTAATTTCATGTATTTCTCTAAAATCATGGAAAATATTAAAAAATTAGGAAAATTTGTGGGACCGGGCTCTAGCCGGCCGACCATGCCTTAGCCGGTCCCACACGTCCATTATTTTATTATTATTTGGTGTTTGGTTTGCTGATTTCATGAAAACTCCCTGATTTCAACAAAATATCTTGGTTTTCAACAAATCCCTTTGATTTTATGAAAAATTATCTAAAATCATAAAAATTACATAAAATTGGGAAGAGTGCCTTGGGGCCCGCGCCTATTGGCCGTCCGGCTATGCCACGGCCATTGCCGGTCCCACACTCTCATTCCCTATTTTATATTTTAATTTATGTCTCTCATCTCATGGAAGTTCCCTAATTTCGCCAAACTCTCCAGTTTCATGGAATTTCCCTTAAATAAGAGAAAAATACATAAAATCACATAAAACTGGGAAAAGCATGTGGGACCGCGTGTCAGCCGGCCGGCCATGCCCTAGCCGTCACCGGTCCCACAACTTGTGATTCCTTGTTTATTTATTATTTTCATCATCTCATGTATTTTTTCTCGGTTTCAGCAAAAACATGGATTTTGCATATTTTCTCCAAATGTTGCTCAAACGTGCATCAGAAAATATCAAAATCCTTAGGACTGAAGCACGGACACTATGGTGACACGGGAACATTCCCTTGACCGACCAAGGGTGACCCTGAGGATTGTAAACAGCTGGTCCCGCATGTTTTAATGATTTTAACCTAATTTGCTCAGTTGCTCATATTAGGTTCGAACTCTTTCCAAATAATTGGAAGTTCGCTCAAACGACCATCTACTGGTCCCACGACCATCAAGATCCGGTCTCATGACCTCTTGGTCGGCCCCTCATATTTTCTACAACAGGTTTTATGATTTGTTGCTCACACGAGCATTATTTCAGTAAATGATTAAACCAGCATTTAATCATTCTTTCACCAACTGGTCCTCAAGAGACTTTGGTATTTTTTGCTCATTCGAGCATCTGGGCGTTATATGGTGAACCCGTCATCCCATGTATCCGGTCCCGTGTTGATTTGCAATAAATCATCATTTCGGTAAAATTAGGGTTTTGAATCCGGAGTTCTGCAGAAACGTGATTCTGTGCAGATTCGAACACTCTGATAATTTTATGTTGATTCCATGATTGATATTCATATTTATTTTGCTCGACCTAGCAGTCAGTAACTTAAATTAATATTTTATTTGGTCCATCTACCAACAATTCATCAAAAGAACAATATCTGCTCGAACTAGCAATATTCGCTCAAACCGGCAATATTTATTCAATTAGCAATATTCGCTCAGACTAGCAATATTTGTTCAAATCAAAGAATATTGGTTCAACTACCAATATTCAACAATTTAGCAACACAGTTTTGCTTGTATTAGGATATAATGATACCTCGTCTCAGCAGACACATTAAATTCATGAGTTTCGAAACATTTGCTAATCATGTTCAACTCAGCGCTACATGGACTCATCGTCCCATAAAGTCAGCAACTGACTCCACAATCACGAGATTTCAATCGTGTCACATGGGGGATATTAACCAGGGTTTTGGTATGGCGGTCTACGACACGTGTGTTCACCCACGACGAGAATGTGAGCAAGTCGTGCAATCAGTTGGAAGAGTCATCAAAGTAGTGTGTGGAAAGTTAACCAAGTCTCCGCACGATGAGTAATTGGTTTTAACATGATTTCCCCATTTCCCACTCTCTCATTCCAGCAACTGTCACACTTCATGGGATCATGGTGTTTTCAACTCCGGCATTATAAAATGTCTCTGAATCCTGATTGAAGAGGAGAGGTTTTTCGAACAATCGAACAACATTCGCCAAAACGAGCAATTTCTCATCAAAGTTCATACAAACAATCTTTCGTCTACACGAACTCGCAGAAATTACTCTCAATTGAGCAAAATTCAATCATTCAGAGCATTTTCACGCTGAATTCACAGCACATCTACAATCTCAGATTACCATTGATCTCACACATTTCTCAGCTTGTTTTTCCCCACTCACAGATTGGCGACCACAGTGGGAGGTTAATCTCTCAGTTGCAATCTCACGATTTCACAAGATGGCTGGTCTTAGGTCTGGGTTAGTTACATGTTCCAACAGAAACGACGCTAGCACTAACAACAACAACAATGACAATCAGAATATCCCGGAAACGATTCCAGCCTCCAACACTGATGGTGGTGACATTACTCCTCCTCGCGCTGAAGGTCATCCCCTGTTCGGTCGACACCCTGAAGAAGTCAGAGGAAATCCACCACCTACTATTGCTGATCTTATTAAAGTGCAGGAGACTCTCGTAAAGAATCAGACTGACATGGCTGCTACAAAGAAGGAGTTGTGTAATTATCTCAAAAATCTTATTGATAAGATGACAGAGAAGACTCAAGAAAAGGGAAAAGAGAAGGAGAAATCCTCAGATGCTGCTGATCCTGAAGTAATCCCAATCCATACAGTGGATGATGATGAAACTGGCAAAGTTGCAGATTCGTCAGCAAAGGAACCATTAAATTTCATTACTCGGGAAGACATGGTGCGCCTTCTGGAGAACCGTGGAAAAGACAAGACATCACATGTCCATCGTCACCAACCTCCTTATCATGCCGCTACGCAGAGGATTCCCCTTCCAAAAGGTTACATTTCTCCAACTTTTACTATGTATGACGGAACTGGCAATGCTCGAGAACATGTCTCTCGTTTCCTCGAAGCCTTGGGAGAGCATGAACATAACCATGTTGTTCGCCTCAAGGAGTTTTCAAAATCCTTGAAAGGCAGAGCATACACCTGGTACAACAACATTGCACCGGGGACTATCAACAATTGGGGAGAAATGATCAACGCCTTCTACCGGAAGTACTTTTTCGTGTCAGAGCAAGTCACTCTCTCTGATCTTGGAAGAATGTTCCAGAGGGTCAGTGAAAATCCCAATGATTACGTGAAAAGATTCAGAGTCCAGGCCCTGGACTGTCATGACCCAAATGTCACAGAGCAGCAGCTGGTAGATTTGTGTATCAACGACATGCTCCCGGTTTACAGAGCTCTATTGGAGAATCTTCGATTCCAGACTTTCTCAGATCTTCACGAATCCGCGAAGAGATCAGCAACCACTGCATCTGCCCTGTTAGAAAGAGCAAAGTCCACAAAGACTGAGGAATCACGTGACACTCGAGGAAGCAGACGCCTGATCAACAAGCAGTACAACCTGCAGCCCTCTGAAAACGCTTCTGAAGGGAGCAAGCGCAAGGCATAATCCCCGAACAAGCATACTGCAGCTCCTCCAAAGACGCAAAAGAAGGACAAGCCAGAGACACAAGCTCCTGTCCACCGCACAGAAGCTCCTGATGATGCACCTGATTTTCCTCTCCCCATTGGAGAAGTGCTCGAACTATTAGACACCTGGATCCAAGATGGTGCAATCAAATTGCCATATGTCAGGAGAGACCCAACTGAGGAAGACATGGAAAATCCTCGTTACTGCCGATTCCACATGTTCGTCAATCACCCCACAAGTAGCTGCAAAGTTTTGAAACGCATATTCAGAGAAAAAGTTGAGTCAGGAGAACTTAACCTTGGAGCCGAAGGAGTACACAGAGATCCTCTTCCTGTCAGGACTTTCTCCATTTCTGAAGCACTAGTCAAGGAAGCAGTTCAGTCATTGATAGAGCATGTCCGTGAATTGCTTTATCTGTCAAAAGCACAAAGGGGAGACATGTTCACAACTTTGAACCACATAGTGACTGGGAAACGCCTATTGATTCCAGAAGTACCTCCTGAACCTTCAGCCACCGACAAAGAAATGTATGACTGGGGACTGATCACCACCGTGCATATTAAAGGAAATGAGTTCAAAAGAGCATTCGTTGATGTAGGTACCGCCGTCAATATCATCCCTTTGAAAACTCTCAGAGCTGCTGGCATTACTCGACAAGAGGCTACTCATGTTCCCATAGCAATCAGGGACCACGAAGGAATCTCTAGAGATTCATAAGGCTTCATCATTCTCAAAGTCACAGAGAATTTGGTCTGTACTGAGACCAAGTTTTACATAATTCGAGAAGATCCTGGATATGACATGATCCTTGGAAGAACTTGGACTCATGCTGGAAGGGTAATTTCAAAGCTTTCAACATACTTTGTCGCCGACAAAGACTTCAAGTCAGAAGAAGAAGTAGAGGACGCCCCACCGTTTGAGCATCTGGAGGAAGTAAAAACCTTGATGGGACTTACGCAAGAACCTGGGGAAAATCCACATACCTTTGTCAAAAGGTTTCAAGCTCAGGCAAGTCTTATTCCTCTTCATGCTCCAATATTACCAATGTTCAAATATGATACTTTGATTCAAGGACTTCTCCTTACAAACGATTTAGCAATTACCAAAGGTTATGAATGGATAACTTCACCCCGCCAATATTATACCCAATGGTTGGGTTCAGAACTTCTCCAAGTCGGTCATTCTATCAAGAGGTTTATTGCTGAAGACCTGGCTAAGCACGACATACAATATGCTGGGTACTCTCCTCTACACCATACGTGCCACAACCATGTAATCAGCAAAATATATTCAAGGCGCGAACTACTAAGCCGAACAAATTCGAGGAAGGGAATTTGGTTCTCAAGGCGGCTAAACGAGATCTCCACTCCGCAAGGATCTCCAATTGGGAAGGACCATTTATGGTTGCTAAGTCCATAACTGGAGGATACTACAAATTGGTCAACACGGATGGCAGAACCCTGCCAGCAATTCACAAGAATTGGCTTAAGGCGTTTGTCTGAAATTATTGGGTATTTGAGGTACTGAGCGTTTGAGCACTCATGATGTCTGGATTTGGCATTTAGGATTTTCTTTCATTGTATTTCAATTCCTCCAAAACGTTTGCAATACTTGCAATCAGTATTTGAATTCAACAATTTATCAAAAATTCAGTTCACTTTACTTAAAGGAAAATCTCAATCAAATCCAAAATAAAATCCTTAACCACCTAGCAATCCAAAACCAGCTAATATCAAAACCCAAATGAAAACCTCACATCTCTCAGAAGTTCATAAATTCATGGGATTATGGAAAGGAAACTAAAGAAAACCATCGAAGAAAGATTTCTGCTCCTCTGCCTCCTCCAAGACTTTCAGAGCCGCCTTTTCCACCTCCAGATTCCTGGTTAGATCAGCAACTTCATTCATCTTCTTCAACACGGCATCACTGGTAGGGAAGGGAACATCGCCCTTTATTTCTTTCCTGATAACTTCAAGTCTTTGACAGAGCCACTTCAGATTGAAGCCAAGATCTTCAGTATTCTTCAAGTTGTAATCCCAATCAAAGAGTACATCTTGAGTAACAACATTTCTGGCAGTAATCTGGATATCATCTATGACACGCAAGATAGCCTCCACTTGTTTCGTCAGAAAATAACTGCGTTCTGGATCCCGAGTGACAACAATGTGTCCATACATTTCCCACAGTTCCTTGTACATAGCAGCATATCCGATAGGAACGCTAAATCCTCCAACAAGCTGGTGATACGGGAGTAACTCACCAAATTGAGGATCAAAGGAAATCCCTGCAGTCAGATACTCATGCACTATCATCTGGTTCTCAACTACTGGAGCAGTATCGGTGATCATAGAGACAATTTCAGAAGAAGTAGCTTCCGCAATTTCGGGTTCGGGTTCCACCGTCTGAGGAAAAATTAGAGTTTCTTCTACCTCCACGGCATCAACGACCAGCGCTTCATCATCTTGAGGCACAGATATGGAAGTCTTGTCACCGACAACTCCTGGGTTGCCCAAACCATCATTATTGGATTCATAATTCCCAACTTCGTTATTCGGCACCTAATGCGAAGATTACATGGGATTAGAATGATTCAAGGATGGAAATCCAATACGATTATAAAATTAAGAAAGTAAGTGAACTAACATCATCCAAGTTCCTTATCATGCATCTAAGACGTGTACAAGTAGCATCAAAGTCATGAAACACGTTTTCAAAGAAACTCAGCTGAAGAAATTTTACACTTCCCTGTGTTCAATGACGAACTGGGAGAAATTGGTATAGAGTATAGGGTTGGGTCATATACCATTATCTTCGTATTGAAGTCCTCTACAACATGTCAAAATTTCATTGCAATTGGGAGAACGAGCTAGGAGCTGTGGTCAAAACATCGGGCAACATGCAATCTGAAAAAAGTTCTGAAAGTCTCCTGGAAGTTTATTATTTCGTCTTTTTCAGGCCCTAAACGTGCTCAAAACTTAAAAATCTTCTCTTACAAAGCTTGGAAATTTCCTGGGCTTGAGGATACATATGCATATATTGAAAATACGACTGCATATGAAGATTTAACGGCGTTTTTGGTAAACAACTGGGTTCTGAATTTTCTGACGACGAAGTTCGCCCAAGTTTTTCATATATGCACATAGATTCTCATTCATTCATTCACAAATCAGCACTTTAATACTTCTATGAAGAGGGTACAGGTATACTTACTTTGGAGGTCTCCGAAGTACTCGAGAAATTATGATCGTCCGTATTAACGACAAGGGGTTCATTACTTCTATTTGGCTCCGAATCTTTGGAAGCGCCTTCATCTATATTCTCAGAGGAAGGTCGAACATCAGCACTTTCCGCCTCCATGATGACATCCTCCTGGACATATTATCAAGTAGTTAGCATTTTCACATGAAACATTTATGTCTGATGGTAAAGGAAATTACTCACGGCGACTTCTTCTTCAACGTTCAAATCAGAAGTCGTCTGCCCAGCAGCAAAGAATCGAAGACCGTCAATACTAGATGGAGCAAAATCCTGTGACCAAATAACAAATATTGGTTTTGAGATCCTGATAATGCGGATGGAAGAAGTCACAGCGGAAAAATATCAACAACTCACCAAAAAGGCGACTGGGGACTTTATGGTGTTGGGCAACAACTTGCAATTCTTGCTCCTGCCTTCTCCACCGTGGGCAATTGCCTCCGCCTCTGAGAAATTCACTTCAATTCGAGGTCTCACAGCACGACCCTCCTGCAAAAGAAATTGATGTGAATTAAAGACGATTATACGAGTTGTATGAGGAATATAAAAAGACATACCGGTGAACCTCCTGGAGATGTCTTTCGTTGTCACCACCAGAAATATTCCTTAGTCTGGGACGAGAGGCACTCATCTCAGAAGAAGGGGATCCTTCACTAAAGGTTGGAGGACGTCACATAATCATTAAGACGCTCAAGCTGCTGATCCCAGAATTCCATGTAACCTGGAGTCACACGTGTTCGATCACAAGGGAACCAATAGAGCTCCCTTCATCATGTGTGATCTAAACAAGTCTTAAGTTGTTCCACTGATGGTCTTCTCCTTCTGAAGGTTGGAACACATTGGTCCATACCCATCTGACGGGCGCTGTCAATTTATACTCTCACTCCACCGAAAAATCTCCATACGCTGCTGATATGTGACCGGGAGTACAATCAGCATGAAAGATCTTTCGCCATCACTCAAATCAGCACCGGATTTCAAATACTTACTTTCTCCAGCATTGAAAGTCTTCAATTGAGAAACGTGAGGAGGAACCACCACCCAAGGACGGAAGTTGAACTCAGACTCGTCATCTAATACGTCGATGAAGCGTGTCTTGGACTGAATTTGCTTCGTAGACCAGCGCATAATCCTAGCGTTGTCTTTCTCATGGAAGATACGTCGAGCATCAGCAGAGTTCAGACTTTGTAAGACACTACGGGGAATGGGTGCATAGTTTCCGAAACGCTCCCACATCAGAGCTTGGAGGAACATCGTATTGGCGTAGCATTCAATCTTCATGAAGCCGTTCGAAACACTGGAGTCTACGACTAAAGAGTCCAGGTTAGAATATAAAGAACCCAAGAATAAGCTACCGATCGGAAGTTGTTCACCTTGAGCCAATTTAATAGAGAAATGAATTACAAACGGCTTCAACAAGGTACCAGCGTCTTCAAACACATTTCTGGACAACCATAAGCACAAGAAAGCAGCAATAGACAACATACCGTCGGGTTCATCAAGAGGGGCGTCTCGTGGCCACCAATGTCTCAACCAATGAGCGTAACAACCTTTACCAAAAACCTTGTTGATTCTCTCCATCTCAGCTGTTAAAGTTTTGGAAACTGCTTTCTCTTCCGCCGTCCAAAGTTCTTCAGGAAAGTTGCCTTTAATTGGAAAATGCAACAAAGCAACTACATCTTCCAAGGTAATAGTGAACTCTCCCCAGCTGCAGATAAACGTATGAGTTGGGATGCACCAGCGAGCAAGAAGAGCTACAATACCTCGTGTGTCATGAAAGATATACAAATCTCCAGATGTTTGAACGACCCTGGTAATTTGTGCTCTATCCAGCATAGCTCTAACACGAGGAAATCCCAGCATGTGTCTAGACCATCCCGAGAACTTCTCTAAAGGGCGTTGAGAAAGCTTGAATTCAATCATTGAATCCTGGAATAATCTTCGTTCAAGACAGAACCGAATAGCAGCACGAGGAGTCACCAATTTCTTTTGAGTGACCGTCCTGGGATTGATCAGAAGGCGATATACCGGGGACTTGAGACGATTTTCGGGCTCCTGAACCTCAAAGAAAGCGCCATCTATGTTTGGGACATTCTTGACTCCAGGTGTTTCGTCTTCCTTACCAATGGAAGTCTCATCCGTGCATGTTTCCTCTATGGAGATATCATCATCTGCACACCTTTCATCTCTGTAAGCGTCATTGGCTGGAGAATCAGACATCCTCGCAAAGCTGTTGTGAAATCCACACAATGTTTCAGTCATCCGCGAATTCAATAAGATGATGGAATCATGCAAATTAAAACACCGGTGTCTACAAACGGTAAATCTTGAACTTTTACCTCTTTCAATTTCACTAACAATAGTGGTTGCAATACAAGAGTTAACACACGAAATCAATTCGTTCCTTGAAACCTGCAATAACGAACAACACTTCATTAGTTCATGGAAAATGATTTTCTCATAAAATCATGTACATAATTTTCATAATGTGAACATTCACACAACTGAACTATGATATTTACAATAAGACATGACTTCATCACAAATAAGTTGTATAGTTTGAAGGTTACTCAAAACCCATGTCTTGATTTTACAAAACAATAATTAATGCAATTTGTTCATATAAATTTTCAGAATTTATCTAATAAGAACAAATCCATGTGAATAAAATACGTCATCATGTTTCACATAAAATATGTCACGGCTACATGTAAAAAAAATAATCTATTTTCCTTCGTAGTAGAGTTTTATTAAAAACGAAGGTTTATGCTAGTTTTGTGAAAGCTCACACCTATTGTGATAAAATACTAACTCTCATGAAAGCTCATAAATAAAGTTTTATCACTGGACATAAGTTTACATACATAAAAATATATATGTATATTTTCCTCGAATAAACATTATCCTTTAAAACGGAGTTTATTTCGGTTTTATGAAAGCTCACATCTATTAAGGTAAAATCTTGGTTCACATGAAATCTCATACACTAAGTTTTATCACTGGACCTAAGTCCACATATATAAAGAAATCTCTCATAAATCAGGGATTTTTATTAGTTTTCAAAACTAAGGATCGAACGAACACACATTTGATAAAACAAGGGTTTTCTACAAAACCCACATCAACATATACACATGTATAGGATTTTGATATGGTGAAAGCATAAAACACTCATGGAATCATCAAACATCTAAAAAAAAGATAATTAATCCCTTTTATACCTAATTTTATTTCCAAAACCTAATTCCATAAGGATTTCCCTTTTAGGCCCGACCCGTGAATCCTAAACCAACCAAGGTTCCACCATCGAACCAGCGGTTCTACACGATTTTATGTTCACTGGATGACGCTCTATTATTCCACAGAGGTTTCCGCTCAAACCATGGTTTGTTCATTCAGTCGAAATCCGGTAATATCTTATCTTATGACTAAGTTCAATTACTTATTTTTATTTATACCTGGAAAATCACCATTAAAAGCTGACTGAGGAACATAACTGTTCCTCACTAAGCAGGGGACTTAATGTATATGGTGGATTTTCGACAAAGGGTAGAATTGTAAAATTATACTCCAGATTCGACAACCGGATGAGTATTGAGACTCATGTCTCTCATTAAAGCATGAAAGCTCATGTCATAAATCTCTGACTGAGAAGGATGTCTCTCAGAGTACGTGTAGATGTGTAGTCTCTCAGCTAAGGCCACGACACATCTTATGAATACTGAGCAATTTCAGTAATTACTCCGGATCCGGCAATCGGATGAGTATCTATTGTGAAATTTGACTTCCTTGATATTTTCTCGAGACTCATTTCTCTGTGCATGAAAGCTCATGCCACCTCTGATGGAGAAAGTCTCTCAGAGAAGATGTAGATGTGTAGTCTCTCAGCTGAGGCCCCATCACATCTCATACTTTATAGAATCGAAAGATTGGGCGGCTCCTAGACAGCATGTCTGCTAGTATAGAGCGACAACGTCTTCGGGATGTAACCAAGTTTTCCTCGACTATGCAAGAGGAATATGACACTCCAGCAAGTTCATATTGCTCAACCCTCAGATAATCAATGCTCCTAGACAGGAAGCCCTTCTAGTATAGAGCCAACAATTAATTATCTTAAATCGTCTGAATATCCAGCAATATTCTACGAGCCATCGTCTAAATATCCAGCAATATTCTACGAGTCGTCAATCAATCGCCTGAATATCCAGCAATATTCTACGATTCCTCGTTATATTTCGTTACTTCAATCTGTGGTTCTTCCCAGCAGAATTCCACAGGTTAGTAATAAATATTCAACGAAACAGGCATCTGGGCATCGAATAATCCCTGACAAAATGGTGCAAGTGTAATTAGCAGATAATACACATACCAGCATTCTGAATGCATGAACGAGCATTTTAAAAATACGAACGAACGAGGAACCTATGCAAAATAGGAAGGGAAAATAATAATAATAAAATATTAAACAAAAGCGCCAGGGGACTAGGCTCACCAGCCGTCCAGTTATGCCATGACTAGTCCCGCGCCTAATTTTATATTTTACCATATTTTTACTATTTTCACGATCTCATGAAAATCCTCTCGTTCAAGCAAATTTCCTTTATTTCAAAGAAATTATCTAAATCACATGATTTTATCAAAAAATAATAAAATTAGGGAAAGGTGTCGCGGGACCGAGCACCAGCCGGCCATGTCTTGACCGTGGCCGGTCCCACACCTCAGTCTCCATTATTTTATTATTTCTCTCAAATTATGAAAATTCCTTGATTTTATGAATTTTCCCTAAAATCATGAAAATTACCTAATTTCATGTATTTTTATCTAAATCACTTGATTTTATCAAAAAATAATAAAATTAGGGAAAGGTGTCGCGGGACCACCGGCCGTCCGGTCATGCCTTGGCCATGGCCGATCCCACACCTCACGTCCCATTATTTTATTATTCCTTCTCAAATTATGAAAATTCCTTGATTTTATGAATTTTCCCTAAAATTACCTAATTTCATGTATTTTCTCTAAAATCATGGAAAATATTAAAAAATTAGGAAAACTTGTGGGACCGGGCTCTAGCCCGCAGGCCATGCCCTAGCCGGTCCCACACGCCCATTATTTTATTATTATTTGGTGTTTGGTTTCCTGATTTCATGAAAACTCCCTGATTTCAACAAAATATCTTGGTTTTCAACAAATCCCTTTGATTTTATGAAAAATTATCTAAAATCATCAAAATTACATAAAATTGGGAAGAGTGCCTTGGGACCCGCGCCCATTGGCCGGCCGGCCATGCCACGGCCATTTCCGGTCCCACACTCCCATTCCCTATTTTATATTTTAATTTATGTCTCTCATCTCATGGAAGTTCCCTAATTTCGCCAAACTCTCCAGTTTCATGGAATTTCCCTTAAATAAGAGAAAAATACATAAAATAACATAAAACTGGGAAAAGCATGTGGGACCGCGTGTCAGCCGGCCGGCCATGCCCTAGTCGTGGCCGGTCCCACACCTTGTGATTCCTTGTTTATTTATTATTTTCATCATCTCATGTATTTTTGCCGGTTTCAGCAAAACCATGGATTTTGCATATTTTCTCCAAATGTTGCTCAAACGTGCATCAGAAAATATCAATATCCTCAGGACTGAAGCACGGACACTATGGTGACACAGGAACATCCCCTTGACCGACCAAGGGTGACCCTGAGGCTTGTAAACAGCTGGTCCCGCATGTTTTAATGATTTTAACCTAATTTGCTCAGTTGCTCATATTAGGTTCGAACTCTTTCCAAACAATTGAAAGTTCGCTCAAACGACCATCTACTGGTCCCACGACCATCAAGAGCCGGTATCATGACCTCTTGGTCGGCCCCTCATATTTTCTACATCAGGTTTTATGATTTGTTGCTCACACGAGCATTATTTCAGTAAATAATTAAACCAGCATTTAATCATTCTTTCACCAACTGGTCCTCAAGAGACTTTGGTATTTTTTGCTCATTCGAGCATCTGGGCGTTATATGGTGAACCCGTCATCCCATGTAGCCGGTCCCGTGTTGATTTGCAATAAATCATCATTTGGGTAAAATTAGGGTTTTGAATCCAGAGCTCTGCAGAAACGTGATTCTGTGCAGATTCAAACACTCTGATAATTTTATGTTGATTCCATGATTGATATTCATATTCATTTTGCTCGACGCAGCAGTCAGTAACTTAAATTAATATTTTATTTGGTCCAGCTACCAACAATTCATCAAAAGAACAATATCTGCTCGAACTAGCAATATTCGCTCGAACCGGCAATATTTATTCAATTGGCAATATTCGCTCATACGAGCAATATTTTCTCAAATCAAAGAATATTGGTTCAACTACCAATATTCAACAATTTAGCAACACAATTTTGATTGTCTTAGGTTATAATGATACCTCGTCTCAGCAGACACATTAAATTCATGAGTTTCGAAACATTTGCTAATCATGTTCAACTCAGCGCTACATGGACTCATCGTCCCATAAAGTCAGCAACTGACTGCACAATCACGAGATTTCAATCATGTCACATGGGGGGATATTAACTAGGTTTTTGGTCTGGCGGTCTACGGCACGTGTGTTCACCCGCGACGAGATGTGAGCAAGTCGTGCAATCAGTTGGAAGAGTCAGCAAAGTAGTGGGTGGAAAGTTAACCAAGTCTCCGCACGATGAGTAATTGGTTTTAACACGATTTCCCCATTTCCCACTCTCTGATTCCAACAACTGTCATACTTCATGGGTGATAGACGCATTTATGTGTCTAATTTGTCCTCAATGTTTCATATTGTTAGTACTCGATTTCGTACTTATTATGGTGTTTTGTGTGTTTATAGGTATTTTTTGGAAATAAACATTGTTGGAAAATTCGGCTCGAAAAGTTGCTCGGGACACCTCCGGAGAACATTTGTTATACGGATCCCAGATTTGGATAAGGGGCACCCATGGTTATGTGTATCCCAAATTCATCTTCAGCACCCAGGTCTATATGTAGCCCAAATTTGTCCAAACCCATTTGTTATTGGCACCAAAGCAGCTGGTTAAGGGGCACCTTCATCCCCTTCGTTTGAACTGAATATTGGCGGGAAAATATTTTTATTCACTGTCAGATTTCAATCAAGGATTTGGAGGTGTTATAGGGAGACTAAATGGCTGAAAATTTATGGAATTGTTCCTGGGACATATACAAAGATATTACAAGTGTTTTGGTTTATCAAATTTGGCTGAAAAATCCGTGACAAGAAATCAGGGAAGCACGTGCATGAGAGGGACAGTTCACGGGATTACATGAGTTTTGGAGAATTTAAACGTGTTCTGCTCATGTATGATGACTCTAGCAACACTTTGGACCTTGAAAAATATAAATGAGGAGATTTTTCAGCTGTAGAAATGCTAGAGAAGCTAAATCAGGGAAGAAAATATTCCCAAAATATTTTCTTTACTGCCCGAGTTCAATGAAGAATATTGAGAATCATGGCGTGATTAAATGAGTCTAAGGAGTATAAATAGGTGGATGGGATCATAGAGAAGGGGTGACGAGAGTCTGGGGGCTGAGGAGAGCCGGAGAAGGAGAAATTCGAGTTTTCCCAAACTCGGTTTCTGCTGCTGCTGATGAACATGAAGAACGGACCATCCAAGACCGTCGTTTTCCAACAGTAACAACGACTCACAGCCGTGGGTCGTACATCAGAGGCAGACTTATTTGTCAGCGTTTGCGACACAGAGCCGTGGGTCTTAGAGCAACAATATCAGTGACACATACTGTGGGTCGTAGTTCTCTGGTCTGTAACAAATATAATTGTTACAAACCTGGTTTTGAATTATTTCTCCATTTTCATCATTTGTAAACACCCTTTGAGCAATAATAATGATTTTTGAGCGTGTTTCCAACATGATGAGCGGCTAATTCTCCCACAACCAAGGCAATGAGGAAGCTATTTACGCATGAATAATTGGTAACTATTTTATTTTCTCTAATAATTAATTATAATTCACTCAATCACTGCTTTTGCAGAGTTTTAAATTGTTTGCGTAATTTTCCTAATCAGTTGTGATTCAATTAGATAGGTTATGCTTTGTTTAGATAATCTATGCTTAAGGGATACAATTGATGTTTGAGAATTTGCTTGATTATTAGTGAGTTAAGATATAAAGGACTTAAAAGATAATTAGAGTTTTGGATTATTTACCATCATTAATTCATGTGTAATAGTGGAATCAGTGTCTTGGTTATTTTCTCATACCTCTCGCCCACTTTGTTAATATTTTTGTATATAATTTTATTAAATATTTAAATTTAATCTTTACAAGTCCGAGAGTTTGAACCTCATTACTACAACATCATCAAGAAACATAATCAATGGGATCATGGTGTTTTCAACTCCGGCATTATAAAATGTCTCTGAATCCTGATTGAAGAGGAGAGGTTTTTCGAACAATCAAACAACATTCGCCAAAACGAGAAATTTCTCATCAAAGTTCATACAGGCAATCTTTCGTCTACACGAACTCACAGAAATTACTCTCAATTGAGCAAAATTCAATCATTCAGAGCATTTTCATGCTGAATTCACAGCACACCTACAATCTCAGATCACCATTGATCTAACGCATTTCTCAGCTTCCCTCCTACAGATCAACCCATGCTCTCTTGTGACCGAATTGACTCTGGAACGACCATTGTTCTTGGTTTAGGCCGGGGTCTTATAAATTGATCTCTCGAACTTAAAGCACTACCTTCTTGCAGTGCATCTGTGTGAGGTTCAACATTTCTCTCGGTTCAAGGAGTCTCCACATGGTCGACTCTTCAATTCCGTAAAAACCAGCAAATCGTTTTCCCCACTCACACTAGCAGAGCAGGTGCAGCAGTTGCCGACCTCTTGGCTGCTTCATGGAGTTCTGAGAAGGTCTAGAACCTGAGATTCTCCAATAAGGCTCTGTAGACTGGAATCATTCCGTTTATACATAAGTCCACAAGTTACTGCTCTGTGATGTTCAGATCATGGCAATCCAGCGCTTGAACTCTGAACTTTTTCACATAATTGTTAGGATGTTCGTTGTTCTTTTGAAACATCCTTTCGAGATCAGATAGGGTGACTTGCTCTGAAACGAAGAAATACTTCCTGTAGAAAGCATTAACCATTTCTCTCCAACTGTTGATAGTTCCTGGTGCGATGTTGTTGTACCAAGTGTACGCCCTGCCTTTCAAGGACTTTAAAAATTCTTTGAGGCGGACAACATCGTTATGCTCATGTTCACCCAAAGCTTCTAGGAACCGAGAAACATGTTCCCGAGCATTGCCGGTTCCGTCGTACAAAGTAAAGGTTGGAAAGATATAACCTTTTGGAAGAAGAATCCTCTGTGTAGCAGCAGGGTATGGAGGCTGGTGACGATGGACATGTGGGATCTTGTCCTTTCCACGGTTTTCCAGAAGGCGTTCTAAATCTTCCCGAGTAATGAAGTTCGATGATTCCTTTGCTGATGGATCGTCTGCAGCTTTGCGGACTTCATCATCATACACTGCATGAGTCGGAATTACCTCAGGATCAGTGTATGAGGATTTTTCCTTCTCTTTTCCTTTTTCTTGAGTTTTCTCTGACATCTTGTCAGTGAGAGTCTTCAGATAATTAAACAGTTGTTTCTGTGTAGTAGCCATATCAGTTTGATTCTGTGCAAGGGTCTCTTGCACTTTGATGAGATCAGCAATGGTAGGTGATGGGTTGCCTCTGACTTCCTTAGGGTGTCGGCCGAACAGAGGATGACCTTCCGTGTTAGCATGAGGAGGAGTAATATCATCACCGCCGGTGTTAGAGGCCGGAATTGCTTCCGGGATATCCTCATTGTTTTTTTTGATGGTGTTACCATTGTTTGTGTTAGGATCTGCGATCATACGTGACCTAAGATCAACCATCTTGTGAAAGCTTGATATTGCAACCGAGAGATTAAACTCCCAGTGTGGTCTCCAATCTGTAGATGGGGAAAAACGATTTGCTGGTTTTCACGGAATTGAGGAGACAACCGTGCGGAGGAGACTCCTTGAACCGAGCGAAATGTTCAACCTCACACAGATGCACTGCAAGAAGGGAGTGCTTTGAATTCGAGAGATCAATCTATAGTACTCCGGCCTAAACCAAGAAAATGGCCGTTCCAGAGTAAATTCGGTCACAAGAGAGAATGGGTTGATCTGTAGGAGGGAAGCGGAGAAATGCGTGGAATCAATGGTATTCAAAGATTATGGGTGTGTTATGTATTCTGATAAGATAAGTTCCGAATGATTGAAATTGCTCAGTTGAGAGTAATTGCTCAATTGATGAGGTGTTGATCTCGTATTGTCTGTGAGGCGTGAGATTATTGTATATCCAATCATGATTTCAGATACTTATTTATATTGCTGGAATTGTAGACACCATGATCCCATGAAGTGTGACAGTTGATGAAATCAAAGAGTGCGGAAATGGAAATCGTGTTTGAAACCAGTTTCTCATCGTGCGGAGACTTGGTTGATTTTCCATCCACTACTTTGTTAACTCCTTTAACTGATTGCACGACTTGCTCACATTCCATCGTGTGTATGAACACACGTGCCGTAGACCGCCAGACCACAACCCTAGTTAATATCCCCCCATGTGACACGATTGACGTCTCGTGGTTAATTAGTCAGTTGTTGACTTCATGACTTTATGGGAAGATGAGTCCATGTATTTGCTGAGTTGAACATGATTTCGCAAAATGTTCTGAAACTCATGAATTGAACGTGTCTGTTGAGACAGAGGTATAATTCTCACGTTGATAGTTGAGGCGAGTAAGTATTGCTCATTCGATGAATTGTTAAATATTGATAGTTGAACCAATATTCCTTAATTTGAGCAAATATTGCTTATCTGAGCAAGTGTTGCTCGTTTGATGAATTATTGGTAGCGTGACCAAAATAAAATATTAATTAGAATACTGGTAGTTGAACCGAGCATAATTAATAAGAATACTGATCATGAGATCATCGTAAAGTTATTAGTGTTCGAATCTGGAATTATGATCCTTGGACTCAGAAACCCTTATTTTATCAATTGATGACCAATTGATGGTTTATTTCAAAATCAACCATGGAATGAATGAGGGATCGGCTATATGGGATCATGGATCGACCATGTAGCGCCCATATGCTCATGTGAGCAAATATCAAGGTCTCTTGAAGAGTTGGTGATTTGTTGATGAAAGAATGATTAAATGCTGTTTTAATCATTTATTCTAAAAATGCTCGTCTGAGCCTTAGGTGATAAAACCTAAATAATTCTGAAGAGGTGAGGGACCGACCAAGGGGTCATGAAACCGACCCTGGGTCATCACGGGGTCGACTGACGATCACTCCATGAAAATACATGGGACCGGCTCATTGCGAGCCAAGGAGCCAACCCTGGTCGGTCAAGGTAACATGCTAACGTCCGTGTCTCAATCCTGAGAATTTTGATATTTTCTGGCGTGCAGTTGAGCATCCATTCGAGAAAATATGACAAAATTAGGGTTTTGCTGAAACTGAGGAAACTTCATGAGATGAAGGAAAATAATTATAAAATGAAGGAATATGTGGCGTGGGCCCGCTGGATCCAAGGCATGGTCGGCCGGCCGGTGACCACGGTCCCATGGTGCCTTTTCCTAATTTTATAATATTTTTCATGATTTTATGAAAATATCATGAAATCAAGGAATTTTGTTGAAATTAAGGAGTTTCCTTAAAGTGAAAGAGTTTCCATGGGATCAAGGAAGCAAATAATATTAAAAAATAATAAAATAAGGGTGTGTGGGACCGGCCGGCTGGGACCCGGTCCCGTGCGTTTTCCCTAATTTTATGTATTTTTATGTATTTTTTCCATGATTTGAAGGAATTTTCATAATTTGAGAGAAATACCATAAATCAAAGAATTTCATGAGATCAAGGAATCCTTAAAATAATAATAATAAAATAAAGGGACGTGTGGGACCGGCTAGGGCATGGTTGGTCGGCTTGGGCATGGATTTATGAAAATACCATGAGATTAAGGAGTTTTCATGAGATTAGGAAAATAATAATAAAATAATGAGGAACCATGAGGTGTGGGGCCGACCGGGATCAAGGCATGGCTGGTTGGCCAACAATCACGACCCCACAATATTTTTCCCAATTTTATATCATTTCCTTGGTGCGAAGGAAACACCATGAAACTGAGGAGTTTCCTCAAAACGAAGAATATTTGTTCAAATGAAAGGATTTTCATAAGATCAAGGAAAATAACAAAAAATATGATAAAATATAAAACTGGCGTGGGATTGGCCACGGCATTGCCGGCCGGTCGGTGAGCCCAATCCCCAGCGCCTTGGTAAATATTTAATTATTTATTATTTTCCTTCCTATTTTGCATAGGTTCATCGTTTCGTCGTATTTTGAAATACTCGTTCGTGCGGTGATTGTTAGTGCATCATCATTGAGTACACTTGCACCTTTTGAGCCGGAGCTTACTCAGAGGTAACTCAGACGCCCGTGCGTTTAATATTTATTACTAACCCATGGAATCCTGCTGGGAAGAACCATAGATTGAAGTAACGAAATAATACGAAAATATTTGAATATTTTCGGAAATTCAGTGGATGAATCCAAGAATTTAGGAATAATTAACTTATGGCTCTATACTAGCAGGGAAAGCTATTTAGGAGCATTAACTATTCTGACATGAGCTTGCTGGAGCTTCACATCCTTTATATAGTCAGGGAAAACTTGTTGTTTGTATCCTGAAGACGTTATCGCTCTATACTAGCACATAAAGCTGTCTAGGAGTCGTCAATCTCGTGATTCTATATAGAAATAATTACTAAAATGTTCAGCGTTCATGTGATATGCCGTTATCCAGCCGAGAGACTATATATCTGCATGTACTCCGAGAGAAAGTATTCTCAGTCAGAGGATTCGATGAGAGACCCGTGTCTCAATACTCACATCTGATTGTTGGATCAAGAGTTCGTATAATTATGGGTTTACGATTTTAGCCTTTGTCGAAAATCCACCATCTACAAATGTTAAGATAAAAAGATTTTCTAGGAAGGAAAAGGAATGTAGGGTTACAAAACCTTTTGTCAGTGGGGAAAAACGATTTGCTGGTTTTTACGGAATTGAAGAGTCGACCGTGTGGAGACTCCTTGAACCGAGCGAAATGTTGAACCTCATACAGATGCACTGCAAGAAGGGAGTGCTTTAAGTTCGAGAGATCAATCTGTAAGACCCCGGCCTAAACCAAGAACAATGGCCGTTCCAGAGTCAATTCGGTCACAAGAGAGGATGGGTTGATCTGTAGGAGAAAAGCTGAGAAATGCGTGAGATCAATGGTGATCTGAGATTGTAGGTGTGTTGTGAATTCAGCGTGAAAATGCTCTGAATGATTGAATTTTGCTCAATTGAGAGTAATTTCTATGAGTTCGTGTAGACGAAAGATTGTCTGTATGAAATTTGATGAGAAACTGCTCGTTTTGGCGAATGTTCTTCGATTGTTTGAAAAACCTCTGTCTTTTCAATCAGGATTCAGGGACATTTTATAATACCGGAGTTGAAAACACCATGATCCCATGAAGTGTGACAGTTGCTGGAATCAGAGAATGGGAAATGGGAAATCATGTTAAAACCAATAACCCATCGTGCGGAGACTTGGTTAACTTTCCACCCACTACTTTGCTGACTCTTCCAACTGATTGCACGACTTGCTCACATTCTCATCGTGGGTGAACACATGTGCCGTAGACCGCCAGACCAAAACCCTAGTTAGTATCCCCACATGTGACACGATTGAAATCTCGTGGTTGTGGAGTCAGTTGCTGACTTTATGGGACGATGAGTCCATGTATTGCTGAGTTGAACATGATTAGCAAATGTTTCGAAACTCATGAATTTAATGTGTCTGCTGAGACGAGGTATCATCATAACCTAAGACGAGCAAAACTGTGTTGCTGAATTGTTGAATATTGATAGTTGAACCAATATTCTTTGATTTGAGCAAATATTGCTAGTCTGAGCGAATATTGCTAATTGAGTAAATATTGCCGGTTCGAGCGAATATTGCTAGTTCGAGCAAATATTGCTAGTTTGAACAAATATTGTTCATTTGATGAATTGTTGGTAGATGGACCAAATAAAATGTTAATTTAAGTTACTGACTGCTGAGTCGAGCACAATAAATATGAATATCAATCATGGAATCAACATAAAATTATCAGAGTGTTCGAATCTGCACAGAATCAAGTTTCTGCAGAACTCTGGATTCAAAACCCTAATTTTACCGAAATGATGATTTATTGCAAATCAACACGGGACCGGCTACATGGGATGACGGGTTCACCATATAACGCCCAGATGCTCGAATGAGTAAAAAATACCAAAGTCTCTTGAGGACCAGTTGGTGAAAGAATGATTAAATGCTGGTTTGATCATTTACTGAAATAATGCTCGTGTGAGCAACAAATCATAAAACCTGATGTAGAAAATATGAGGGACCGACCAAGAGGTCATGAGACCGGCTCTTGATGGTCGTGGGACCAGTAGATGGTCGTTTGAGCGAACTTCCAATTGTTTGGAAAGAGTTCGAACCTAATATGAGCAACTGAGCAAATTAGGTTAAAATCATTAAAACATGCGGGACCAGCTGTTTGCAAGCCTCAGGGTCACCCTTGGTCGGTCAAGGGGATGTTCCCGTGTCACCATAGTGTATGTGCTTCAGTCCTGAGGATTTTGATATTTTTTGATGCACGTTTGAGCAACATTTGGAGAAAATATGCAAAATCCATGTTTTTGCTGAAACCGGCAAAAACACATGAGATGATGAAAATAATAAATAAACAAGGAATCACAAGTTGTGGGACCGGTCACGGCTAGGGCATGGACGGACGGCTGACATGCGGTCCCACATGCTTTTCCCAGTTTTATGTGATTTTATGTATTTTTCTCTGATTTAAGGGAAATTCCATGAAACTGGAGAGTTTGGCGAAATTAGGTAACTTCCATGAGATGAGAGGCATAAATTAAAATATAAAATAGGGAATGGGAGTGTGGGGCCGACAATGGTCGTGGCATGGCCGGCCGACCAATGGGCGCGGGTCCCAAGGCACTCTTTCCAATTTTATGTAATTTTGATGATTTTAGATAATTTTCATAAAATCAAAGGGATTTGTTGAAAACCAAGATATTTTGTTGAAATCAGGGAGTTTACATGAAATCAGGAAACAAAACACCAAATAATAATAAAATAATATGCGTGTGGGACCGGCTAGGGCATGGCCGGCCGGCTAGAGACCGGTCCCACAAGTTTTTCCTAATTTTTTAATATTTTCCATGATTTTAGAGAAAATACATGAAATTAGGTAATTTTAGGGAAAATTCATAAAATCAAGGAATTTTCATAATTTGAGGAGGAATAATAAAATAATGGGACGTGAGGTGTGGCCACGGCCAAGGCATGACCGGCCGGCTGGCGGTCCCGCGACATCTTTCCCTAATTTTATTATTTTTTGATAAAATCATGTGATTTAGATAAAAATACATGAAATTAGGTAATTTTTATGATTCTAGGGAAAATTCTTAAAATCATGGAATTTTCATAATTTGAGAAGGAATAATAAAATAATGGGACGTGAGGTGTGGGACCGGCCACGGCCAAGGCATGACCGGCCGGCCGGCCGGCCCGCGACACCTTTCCATAATTTTATTATTTTGATAAAATCATGTGATTTAGATAAAAATACATGAAATTAGGTAATTTTCATGATTTTAGGGAAAATTCATAAAATCAAGGAATTTTCATAATTTGAGAAGGAATAATAAAATAATGGGACGTGAGGTGTGGGACCGGCCACGGCCAAGGCATGACCGGCTGGTGCTTGGTCCCGCGACACATTTCCCTAATTTTATTATTTTTTGATAAAATCATGTGATTTAGATAATTTCTTTGAAATAAAGGAAATTTGCTCGAACGAGAGGATTTTCATGAGATCGTGAAAATAGTAAAAATATGGTAAAATATAAAATTGGGCGCGAGACTAGTCACGGCATGACTGGCCGGCTGGTGAGCCTAGTCCCCTGGCGCTTTTGTTTAATATTTTATTATTATTATTTTCCCTTCCTATTTTGCATAGGTTCCTCGTTCGTTCGTATTTTTGAAATGCTCGTTCGTGCATTCAAAATGCTGGTCTGTGCATTATCTGCTAATTACACTTGCACCATTTTTATCAGGGCTTATTCGATTCTCAGATGCCTGTTCCGTTGAATATTTATTACTAACCTGTGGAATTCTGCTGGGAAGAACCACAGATTGAAGTAACGAAATATAACGAGGAATCGTAGAATATTGCTGAATATTCAGGCGATTAATTGACGACTCGTAGAATATTGCTGGATATTCAGACGATGGCTCGTAGGATATTGCTGGATATTCAGACGATTTAAGATAATTAATTATTGGCTCTATACTAGAAGGGCTTCCTGTCTAGGAGCATTAATTATCTGAGGGTTGAGCAATATGAACTTGCTGGAGTGTCATATTCCTCTTGCATAGTCGTGGAAAATATGGTTACATCCCGAAGACGTTGTCGCTCTATACTAGCAGACATGTTGTCTAGGAGCCGCCCAATCTTTCGATTCTATACAGTATGAGATGTGCCGTGGCCTCAGCTGAGAGACTGCACATCTTCATCTTCTCTGAGAGACTTTCTCCATCATAGGTTGCATGAGATTTCATGCATAGAGACATGAGTCTCGATACTCATCCGATTGTCGGATCCGGAGTAATTACTGAAATTGCTCAGTATTCATGAGATGTGCCGTGGCCTCAGCTGAGAGACAACACATCTACACGTACTCTGAGAGACAACTTTCTCAGTCAGAGATTTTATGACATGAGATTTCATGCTTTAATGAGAGACATGAGCTTCAATACTCATCCGGTTGTCAAATCTGGAGAATATTTTTACAATTCTACCCTTTGTCGAAAATCCACCATCTACACCTTTAACTACATAGGTTCACGCACGCACAATTCACAACCCTAAAGAGAGTAGAATTGTCGAGAATAACCATCTTTTATTGATTAAACATGGAAGTCCCTTGCAATATCAATTAGATATGAAAGAATTCCAAATTTGCAAAATACAGCAAACCTAAGAAAATAACAAAATATTTTTCTTTTCTTAAAGCCTGAGGTGTGCACAATCTTGTCTAGATCAGGCACATGAGACGAGATACATAGAAACAACGCAATCAAGTTGTGTTGCGGTGAACGACAATCTGTCCACCATAACCTTTTTGAAAGGAATTCATAGAACCATGTCTACCAAAAATTTTAGACCATACTCTTTTCTCTAGTGGTCTTGACCTATCTTTAGAAACCAACTTCTTTGAAGAGGATAAAATCTTACATACCTCGGCGGTTTTTTGAACAAGTTTAAGCTTGTTTGCTAGACGATTTGCTCTTCGTTAAAGTTTATTGACATATCCCATCTTGTGTTTATACTTGAAACACTTTGAAAGTTCATGACCTTTGAGTGAACAATAAGAGCATGTCAATGGATAAGATGATTCAGACGCCCGAGATGTGCAAGCTGCTAGACACAGAGTGGAACCTGAAAAATCAGACAGAAAGTTTCCAACAGAAAAATCAGTTTTTTCTTCCAGATTGGTTGAGTCTTCTTCTGGAAAAATATCAAGATTGATGTATGTATTTCTACAATTATCAAAATAAATATCTTCACAAAGAAGTGCAACACTTGATTTTTCGTCTTCATTGGAATCATAGTGATCAAACATTTCATCAAGAGTTGCAGAAAGACCTTTGTTCCCAGTGTATTTTCTACGGTTCAGACACTCATTTGCAAAATGACCAAAACCTTTACACTTAAAGCACTGTGGCATGTCCTCATCACAGCCTCGTCAGCATCCCTGTTTTTAGGAGGAATACGATTTTAAGGTTTAACTGATGATCTGGGATTGTCTCTGGAGAACCGTTTACTTCTCTTCAATAGAAATGAAAAAACGTGGGTCTAACAACACCACCCAATATTTCGCTTAGCAATCTGTATGGACTAACTCCGAAATACTTTGCTAGAGAATCAACTAGACAGTCAGACTCAATCTAGATAAAAGTATCTCAAGGAGTTAATATCTCCCTCTTGATTTGATTTTTACTCAAGCTAAAAACAACAGCGAGTATTTATCAAATACAAGGAATAACTTGGACGGTACCAAAGACCAATATCCAAGTGTTAATCAAGGAAATCAACAACCACAAGGTCGGATCTCTAATCGATTAAACTTTAACGCACAACCTGTATTGTTTCATTTATAAAGATAAACAATATAATGCGGAAAATGAAATAACACAGACACCATATATTTTGTTAACGAGTAAACCGCAAATGCAGAAAACCCCCGGGACCTAGTCCAGATTGAATACACACTGTATTAAGCCGCTACATACACTATCCTACTCCAAGCTAACTTCGGACTGGACTATAGTTGAACCCCAATCAGTCTCCTACCGATCCAAGGTACAGTTGTAATCCTACGCCTCTGATCCCAGCAGGATACTGCACACTTGATTCCCTTAGCTAATCTCACCCACAACTAAGAGTTGCTGCAACCCAAAATCGCAGACTTGATAATAAACAAATCTGTCTCACACAGAAAAGTCTATCAAAGGATAAATTTGTCTCCCACAGATAAACCCTACCGTCTTAAGATATGAAATCAAGGTGAACAGGAACCAATTGATAATACGATCTTATATTCCCGAAGAACAGCCTAGATTAATCAATCACCTCTCTACAATCCTTCCTGACTACACGGGCGGTTTGTCGAGGAATCACAAACAGTGAGACGAAGATGTTTGTGACTTCTTTATATTGCCTATCGGAGAACTCTCACGATCTCAAGCCAATCAAAGATTGTACTCGTACGATAGAAGATGCAAGATCAGATCACACAACTATGATAAAAGTAATATCAGTTTGGCTTCACAATCCCAATGAAGTCTTTAAGTCGTTAACCTGGCTTTAGAGAAGAAAACCAAAGGTTAAAGGAGAATCGACTCTAGCGAGCGCACTAGTATCACACAGACGTGTGGGGATTAGTTTTGCACAATGCTATATGTCTCCTTTATATAGTCTTCAAATCAGGGTTTTGCCTTAGTTACAAAGCAATCCATATTCACCGTTAGATGAAAACCTGATTTAGATTCAAGCTAATATTTTTCAACCTTTAGATCGAAAACTTATCTTGTCACACACACTTGGGTAGACGTTTACTGGGTTTGTGAAAACCATGCCCAAACGTGTACGTGTATGTTGGTTCAACATAGTAACCCAAAAGGTTAACCATATGAGCATTTCATATTAACCTTGTTCTTCTTCACCATAACTAGTTCAATTGACTCAAATGAACTATTTAGAGAGTTGTTCAATTGCTGTGAGATCTTATGTAACTACACAAGGCATAATTGAAACAAAGATGATTCGATTTGATTAAATCGGCTCATGAACTTTATATCCACGGTTTGCATAAAGCATTACTTAGTAATTTAAGTTTCATGTTCAGAGCACATCTTTAGATCATAACCTCTTAAGCTCACAAACAAGTTCGCAGACTTAAGACAACCGGTGGAGTTTTTCCAAACTCAGCAAAAAATCTCGGCAAGGAGACTTTCGCCAATTCGCGGACTAAACACGCAAACGAGTTTTTGAAAAATCCCAGCAGAAATTCTCGGTACAAGAACTTCCGTCAGTTCGCGGACTGTGTTAGCGGACTTGGCAAAGCCAATTCCTCCGGTTTCTCTCAATCAACAAAGTTCGAAAATTTCGGATTAAGGAATACATGGTTATGTAATCTAAACTCTCATTCCAATCATTGAGACATTCTCAGAGGACGTTATATAGCCGTTGTTCACAGACCGTTTCACGTCAGAGCAATTCTCAAAGTAATTGAAACTTTTCCTGACTTTCGTCACTAGGTGAAGATAAACTTGATCAAAGCGAAACGCTTTACCAACACATGATTTCGAGATATAGATAGGCGAGATATGCTCGAATCGAAATATCAAATGTGTATGATCCAGTCTATATAGAATACTACTTTTGTCTCATAAGAAGTAGGAGATAGAAGGATAGACTTTTGAGTGATAGATAAGTTCAAGTCTCCACATACCTTTTTGTTGATGAAGTTCCACGGTTCCTTGAATAGATCTTTGTCGTTGTATGATGAATTTCCATGAAGTCCTTGAGCTCAACTACACTTTTTTATCCTAGTCCGAGACTTAGCTATGTAGGCTAGAAATCAAGACTTATAGTTTTGATTACTAACATTGACAAACATGCTTGAGATAGCAGTGCATGCGAGGTCGACCGAGCTATGCTCTAACAATCTCCCCCTTTGTCAATTTTAGTGACAAAACTATTAATACATATGGAATACAACAAAGATACACTTTAGTGGCTCCTATTCCATAGTCTAATCTTCAACGTTCCCTGAAATCTTCGTCCTTCCAAGTACTCAAATGATCCCAAAGATTTACTTTTGTCAAGTAATTTAGTGTTCTTTTGTGCTTTGAAGGAAACATCCTTTCCGATTTTCGGCGTATGCTCATGATCAAAGATCTTTAGCTTTCCAACCAACGTATTTCTGGAGAGAGCATCAAAGTTATTTCCCTCAACGATGGCATGCTTCTTATAATTGTGTCTAGACGACAACGATCTGAGAATTTTCATCACAATTTCCTTAGAAGGAAGAATAACCTTTTCCACAAGGATTTACACCAAGAATGGTTACCATAAGTGTATGAAAAAATTTCTTTGACACTAAAAACCACATCCAATGGCTTTGATTATTGCTTCTAACCTGTTATACTTAAGAATTTCAATCACAAATCAAGTTAGGTAATTAAGAACCATACACGTGGTATTTAGCCATATTCATCTTTATCACAACTAGTTCAAGTGACTCAAATGAAACTAGTTAGAGAGTTGTTAAATTGCTTAGATCTTATAGAAGTATACAAGACACAATCGAAGCAAAAACGATTTTGATTCACTCGAATCGATTCATGAACATTACGGCCACGGTTTGCAAAGATTGCATTCGGAACCTCGGGAATAGAAGTGCTTAGAGTTATCTTTATCTCTCTCTCTCTCTCTCTCTCTCTCTCTCTTATTGTTAGAACGTTTACAAAATTGAATCCGTGAACCTAACTGAAAAGGCGAGGGTACCCAAATATACCTCAAGCTAAAACTTTTCCTTCCTATAAGTTCTTTCTCCGAAAGTGATTGTCTATGGACTGAGTCGAGACAAAACAACTAATCGGTTCACACTTCGTGTGATCGTCTATGGATACGATATCAAGACAATACAACAACGAAGTATGTTTACTTGATACAAAGGTTCGGACTTAACCAAACACAATAAGATTGCTTATCAAGTAAATAAGAATTAACGTTTGTGTAATTTACTTTAATTATAATAAAACAATTATAATGCGAAAATATAAAGTAAATGACACAACAAGATTTTGTTAACGAGGAAAACCGCAAATGCAGAAAAACCCCGGGACCTTGTCCAGAATTGAATACTCTCAGGATTAAGACGTCATACAAAATAAACCAACTTCGTATAGTTGAGACCAAGCAACTAAACCTATAGTTCACCTAGTTCCGTCTGTATTCCCACGCCTCCAACTTATGAATAAGTCAGGTACTTGGAACAATTCCTTTGGTTCGTATTCCAAACAGTAAATGAACAACAAATCTGCTTGGTATCAACTCTCTTCAACCAAGTGATATGAGTCGGACAAAGGCTCTTCTGTTTATCTTAACATAAACTCCTTCGTCAGGTTCTTATATCTATCTTATGTTCAATTACCCAAAGTAATCATAATATTTTGCAATCAATACCTTTAATCCCAAGGAACCGTATTGATGCCGATCTACTCAACTATTCTATCCAATCTACCACAAGGATAAACCGATTATAGTGAGATCCTCTTTTTACCAAAACAAGTATTGTGCACACCAAGATTTATATAACTAAGTCAGAAATATTTTATCTCTTCTTTGTCTTCAAATCTTCTTAGATCTTCAATAAACACCTGCACAAAACTACATGAATCTCTTGTGATCAATCACACACAGAACGAAGTCTGTTAACAATGGATTATCACAAGATCGTCTTTAGCACTAACAACAGTCTAAAGATCCCTGTCGAAACTTCGAACTAGTTTGAATGAATGTTATATCATAAGAGAATATTCTCAAGCATAAACAAACTAGGTGCAATCAAAGTTCAACCACCGTTAGTCAATAAAATCAATCGAAAACAAAAGATAAACCGCAATTATCTAGTTTCCCACCAACGGTACTCGTAGAGCTTATCAATCCCAAAGAAGTCTTTAAATTGAGCGTCCGTAAGAGATTTCTCCTAATTAGGTTACTCTCCTCTCCGAATAGGCGGCTTCACCAATAACAGTACTAAAGAGGAAGTTTACTGTCACGCAGGATTAGTTTGCTAGAAATGCAAACTTCAAGTATTTATAGACAAGGAAGTTTGGACACCAAGGAATTTCCAAAACCGAAAATATTCTCAAGATATTTAATAATAATTTCCATATTCGGTTTTCATAATTCCTGAGAATGCTCTGTCCAAAATAATGATCGAAAATCTCCTTGGAAAATCTTTAACTAGCAAATGCACATCACTAATTCTTATTTTCCATATACAATTAAAAACCTTAATTAAAAGATTCTTAACTTACTTAATTTCGATCCTGGGATTTACTTCCTTCTTAGCCGTTAAGGAATATCTTTGAACAATAAAAGATACGCATTACTACATGTGTTCAAAGTGTGTCGACACCCTTACTTCCTTCTTACAAACTACACAAACTCGATCATACCATCAGGTGATTACTTAAGATCAGTTTCACTAATAAAAGTCATACCAATATAAAATTCAGGCCTCATGTGAATATTTTTACCAAGAACACAAACCAGTCATGAGCGGTTATACTAATCATACATATTGGTCGTTCATAAGATATGCAATGAAGAACAATCCCAATAACGCCTGGCGATTTCCTTTTCGATTCAAAAACAAAGTTCATGAACTTACTTCCTTAAAACACATGTAAAAACGTTATTTTCTAGGATGAAATCGTTATCTCATACCCATACATAATCCCAATAGCATTCAAATGATTATGTCGATGTCTTATCTACAAAGTTTAATGGTTAAGCAATAAACCTCGTATTGTATTTCTTAATACTATGTCTATCTAGAGTGTTCATGCTTCGCAGTTTTGTTTTCAATATGCACGATGTAAAGACCCTCAAGCTCGTCAACGCTATTTGACCGATCAAGAGATAGTCAAGATACGATTTATTCGTTAATGACTCGATTAGTTAATATAGATTTTAATTATTAGAAATTAATCTAACATCGATTTAGAAACGAATCTAATACCGATAGATAGATCTCGAAAAGTTACGTGGAATGGACTACTCGAACGTGTCAATCGGATATCAGACGAAGAAGATATCACTGGATAGTTAGAAGGGAAAATAGACTTTTGCAGTGGACCGACCTGGATGCCCATATCCAAGTGATGGGTGCCTTTATCATTTTTCGTTGGTCTTATCTAACCAAGTCGAGCAGATAAACTCGTATTTCTTTCTTTCATTCTTTCTTATTCTTCGTTCTTCTTCTTTCTTCTTCTCTTTTCTTTTCTTCTTCTGTTTCTCGCCTCCGGCGATTCTGAGAATTGATTTGAGAGAATTTGTTGTTGTAGAAGTTTAAGTTTATGAAGGTGAAGATAAGGTGATTGTAAATCGATGGGGAAGATGATTAGGGATCGAATAAATAAATCAGAGGAAATCCAGTTAGGGTTTTGCAGAACTGTTTAATTGAATTTGTATGAAATGAATTGGTTGATTAGGTTGCTGATAGATGAAGAACAAAGGGGTTATCTTTTAATTGATCGATTGAATGAATTCGGGTTAGAGAAGAAGAAGAAGAAGAAGAAGAAGAAGAGATGTCGGTCTGTAGAGAAATCAGAAAGTTATGGTTTGGGTTTAAGTTCAAGATATGGGAGAATAGAGTAATCTAAGATGGATTTGAGAATTCTTATTAGAACTAAAGCTAGGGTTGATGAGAAATTAGATGAATTTGAAGAGGTGATTGGGGATTTGAGAAATCAGTGAGCTAGGGTATTGAAGTAGAAATTCAAAGAAGAATTAGAGGATGAAGTTGATGGTTTAGGATAATGGATTCACAGTTGAGTTAGATAAAAGGGTTATGTTTGGTTGGAGTTATAACTGGTAGTGTTGACGAACTAGTATGTGATGGGGTGGAGATGAATGTGTAGGATTGGGAGTTTTATTTGTAACTGTGTTAGTGATGATAGTACATGGAGGAGGAATGGTATTCTTTTGCATGGGAAATGGGATTGCAGTGAAAATGAAAGAATAAACTGAACTTTGTGTTGGTGAGGAAATGGTGGTATTTTTGGTATTGCGAGTGAAGTGGTAAC
The DNA here is from genome assembly GCF_003573695.1 of Papaver somniferum. NCBI lineage: Eukaryota > Viridiplantae > Streptophyta > Magnoliopsida > Ranunculales > Papaveraceae > Papaver > Papaver somniferum. Next base: position 174,726,544 of record NC_039366.1, read on the forward strand.
TAGTGGTGTTTGGGGGATAAATGGTGGAGTTGCAGTTAAGGATTAGATGAATGAATAGGAAATATGTATGAACTGGTGTTGATGTTATTGCTGGAAATATTCTGGTGGAATGTTGTGTTGGTGGTTGTTGATCTGAAGTGAATATTAACTAGTATTGCAGGTGGAACGGGAAAGATAAGTTGAGGTGTTGTAATGGAGGTATTGAAGTATATTGGTGTAGTTCAGACTGGATACAAATGTTAGAAATAGAAGTTGCAGATGAGGTTTGAGTTATGGTGTTGCTGTTAGATATTAATGTTGTTGAAGTAAGTAATGTTGCAATACTAGGGATGACGATTGTAGGAAATAACTTTTAGCTCCAGTGGAGGCTTGCTACTGCATTTGCAGGTAAACTGAATTATCAGTTGTAATTGAATTATGAAGTTTGATTTGAGAATGTGTATTGCTGAGAACTTTGGTTGTCGATAGTTATAACTGAATTGATATAGATAGTGTTGTTGTTTATAAATAGAGATTAATGAATTTTATAATAGGGTTTTGGCCTATAGAGTTTGTTGCTGTTGCACCATGATGGTACAACAGAATGTTTGGCCTGAGCAAGGGCCTAGGTTTGTATCACCTGAATCAGTCTTGTAGACTGAGTTAACTCATTGAGTTTTCCTGTCTTGACCTGAGTTGGATCGCTGACCGATTCATGTTTGACTTGTTTGACCATTGACCCTGGACTTTGACTTGATCTTGGACTTTGACGATAGACTTGACTTTGACGTTGACTTGCGATCGTTAGTTGACTCAGATGGACTGGACCTTAGTTTAATGGGCTAGTTTGATGGACTTGGGCTTAGGTTTAGTTTCCTATTTTGATGTATTTGACCCTTATGGTCCGATTTGACCTTGGTTCCTTCTACAAAGTTGTAGATGTTCATAAGACTTAGATAATTAACTATAGAACCAACCGAATTGAATAGTAAACCTTAGTTATGCTAAAGATAGAGAATCAAACGTTGTAAAGTCATAAATTGTCTTAGAACCATTAGATAGACTTGTATGATTCTAGTTTGAGCCATTTTGGATAGATTCTTAGAGTGCTTGTATGATTAACAGTTAGTTATTAACAACGATCGATTCAAAGGATGAACCAGTGGATCGTGGATCTCGAGGTAGGCGTGGCTTGTCATCAAAAGAGGTGGGAATTTACATTTAGCTCTTTTGTGATTATTGTTGTTTTCTTTTACAAAAGTTTATGTTTAACAAATTCATGCATTGTCTGATTGTGTATTTCATGCATTGTTTTATTTAAAATTCCAAAAGTACCATTCTTTATTTTAATCTTTCCATTGTTTGGAAAGGAATTGTAATGCCTTGTTTGTCTTTATGAATTGTTTGGGAAATAAGAATTTCCATTTGATTGTTTGGAAATGAGAATTTCCATCTATGGTATATAGGGTACTGCTCCTTCATTTACTGGTGCGGGACGAGTCACCATATTATTATCTAGGTGCGGTACGAGTCACCATATTATACATTGTTTAGAAGGAGGTAGTTCCATATACATGATTGTTTACCTCTGTGAATTGGTTGTGTTTAGTGTTAGGGAAAACATGAATTGTTTTCAAATCATTTCCAATGATTGCATGAAAGTTAAATGTATTCCTACAGGGCACCCCTTTTAGGGATGATGTGCTCACCCATTCCCACTTTCAGTTTTAGAGACAGATCAGAGTTGTGCAGGGAAAGCTTCGAGGAGTTGAGTCCGTTAGTTGGTTAACTTTTGCCATGTTTATTATGTTGTATATTCTATTTGTAAACCAAATGACTATTGTATAAGTATCATTTCAAAGGAGTTCTTGTATTTATATATTTCAAAACGGGGCTAGTTTCTGGGTTAAGTGTTGTAGCAGATTTCTTAATTGAATGTTTAAGTATATAATTTAGATTCGTTAGTGCCTATTTACTTAGTTAATCTCTTGGATTAGTCAGCTGCTATCTTAGGGGACGCTACACAGGACTTGAAAGATATGTTAGGGAATGAAACAGTTCAAGTCAAATATCACTAACCTCAAGTGGAAGGATGATGTTGTGGTTGTAGCTCCTTACTTCTTCACTTCTTCAAGTCTTCGCAATACTTGTAATGGCTCAAATCCTAATACTTTCAAGCTAACCTATACGAAGTTGACTCTAGTACATTTAATCAACGACTCTTAAATGAGTTTTGGTTCACTAAAATATGACAACCAAACTTGACATACCAACGCTTGGTGGGTTCAACCGAGCTATGCTGTAACAATCTCCTCCTTTGTCAGTTTTAGTGAAAAACTCTTAAAATCATATACATAAACAAATTACAAGAATTCATTACACATACGCTTGATTCCCGAATTCAACATCACATAACCTGCATACATTCAATCCTTAAAAATGCAACAACTGTTGACATTATAATAACAAAGCTCACACCTCCCCCCTAAAGGAGATAGGTAGATTTTCAATCCTCACGTCTTTGTTATACCAAATCATATGATATGTTACTCCCCCTTAGTCTATGCTTTTCCTCATTCGTTAGATAAACGTTCAAGTACCAATGTCCTTCTTCCCTAGTGACACCAATCAATATAAATTGACATGTTTACTCCATGTATTTCTCCCCCTTTTTGTCACAAAATGACAAAGAAAAGAAAAAAATAAAGGACAACACGAAAAGGATCTTACAAATCTCAAAATAGACTTGCAACCTATTGAGTCAAGCACGAGGGTTCCACACATCATTTTTGATAACCAATATCAAAACCGAAACTACGAAGTAATTATGTTTTGATATGTTATCATGGAAATAATTGCCCGAAGTAATTTTCCCAAATAGTTTAGCAAACCAAAAATCAACTAAGCATATTAGTTCCTTTGCTAAACCGATTGTACAAATACAATCGCTTCATTCGATAAGACCAAAATAAAGATAACTCTATTTTTTTCATCAGGTTCTAATTATCCATATAACTTAGACCTTTAGATTTTAAACAAACCAAATACTAGGTTAGTTAACTAGTATTTCTTGTTAAGGCATTCGATTAGACTTGAATAACCGAAACCTCCACTTTGATAAGTCTAACTAAGATCATAATTAACTTAGTTTCTCTTATCCGGAATCGAATTGGACTAAACAACTCATCCCGTAAACATATTATTTTGTCAAGCCATAAATAATTCATACAAACCAAAATAAATCAACTTGCACAATTATTCACCTCAACCGGAAGCAATTGAAACAACATAAACATTAAAGCACCGCAATTGCACCGTAAATTTTGTAAGCCTAAACAATTGATACCACACAACAAAGTAAAATAACAATAGTTTTTCTTAACCGGAACCAAGTGAATCATGCACACATCCATACACACATAATGGAATAAAACATCAATTGTACCGAAATTTTGTTAAGCAAAAGCAAAAAGATACAAGCAATAACATTAGGATTTTCTTAAACAGGAAAACAATTAACTAACAAGATTGTTACCTCAATTTCGCATCCAAATTCTCCAATATGATCGTATCTTATTCTTCCAGGGAGAATTGATATCAAAATACCATTATGTTGTCATCCTTATGCAAAACAAAAGAATAACAACAACCAACCTTTACCAGAGAAAGGTTGAAAACCGGTTTTTAACTATTGCAAGCAAAAGTTGAAAAACCCGCGAAACACATATGCTTTTATGCTAAACCAAAACCGATTCAACATATTGTGACTTTTTCACATTGTTTCTATCAGAACCCCTCATGATCCTTTGATAAAGCCTACCAACATGGGATAGAACTTAATCCTACTAAATCAAAAAGTCACCTAAACCATAAGGGTTCACAATATATGAGATCGAATATTAAGGTAGTAAAACCGAAATCAAACATCCCATAAACATACATAGAAATAAGATAAATGCATTCAAGCACAGGCTATGTAAACCTAAAACTATCACAAGAAAAATTATAAATCAAATAATTTTATTCATAATAGTTTTATTTATTAATAGACCAATACAATCAATGAAAGAAATCAAAAATTGATGTCTATTTTTCTAGATTAAGTAATACAACAAATAACTTAATCTCTATTAATCTTCAGATAGGTGTTTTCAAAGATCATCTTCAATTTCCTCAATTTTTTCAGGATCTTCATCAACAACATCTCGACTGATATCTCGGGTTCTGCACACAGTACCTTGGTTATGTTCACAGGCTAAAGCATTAACCTTTCGATTAATATTCCGAGCATACTCCCTATTACCAATTCCAAATTTAATCAGTTTCCTTTGGTTACGGATAACTGTTCTTAGTAATGCTGCCTGTCTATGATGAGTTTCGATGGTACCGAGGAGGACTTATCGTAGATTGATAATATCAACCTTAGCATCCAAATTTTTTTGGACAAGGATATGAGTCATATCTTCCTTTTCATTATTGATATTTTCACAACCAGATTTCTTGAAGGTATTATCAAGATGAACACTTTCCTTAAAAGTCATTCCACTCAAGGCTTTCAGAAGTTGTGTTTGAGATCTGGTTTGAGAATACATCCTTTTGTATAAGTTCTCAGACACGTTGAGTACAAATACTTGAAATACCTTTAGCACATTCCAAACATAGATATCAGCCTTATATAAATAATTCTGACAAGATTTGAAAAGATTTTCGCATCTAATGTGTTACAGAAACACAATATTCTCCAAAGAGATTGTCTCCAAAATCGGTATCAAGAGATACTTCAAAAATAACCACTCAAATCGTCTTTACACAAGTTGTTGTAAGACAACCTTTCTACACATAAGAATGTGTAAAGTGTACTTAAGATAGATTGAGTAATCTCTCTATATTGACTAATAGATATGAGTAGCATACCAGAAGCCCAGGTATATGTGCTTCCTTACATCCGAAGATTGGGCATTGTAAAGACGCACAATCCAATGCGGTTACGCATTGGGATGAGGATATTCCTCATCATATACCTCATGAGGAGATCTTCCTCCCTTTTGAACATCATCACGTTCTTCTTCGTGGGTTCTGAACCCATCCTCTTTGTTAGGAAAATTGCGAGATGCAATATCCTCAATTACATCTTGCGCCCAGTGTAGTTGCAGGAAATCCTACACTACACCCCTCACAAGATTTCATTAACATTCAACTCATTTTTGGATTAACAATCTTAATTTTATTGATGAATCTTTGAATAATCTTACAAGAAAAGATAAAGGAATCAAGAATAACCACTACTCTAGACTTTCTCTCTCCTATTTACTTGCTTCTCACTCAGAAAAGATCTCTCTCCCTTTTCTTTACAACTGAATGACTATTTATAGGAAAATACATAGTGGATGACAGCTAATCTGTCCTTTATTTTCGGATATGGTTTGCGACATTCTCGCAACCTTACAAATATTAATCTCGCACACTTCATAATTTTCGCAAGTTCATCATATTTTTCTCATGATTTAGCTGATGTCGTTTATTATGTCTTTTTTGAAATTGCTTTGCGACATTGTTGTGTTGTGTTTTTAATAATTTCGCTGAGGCATTGTTGCTGCGATATTCTGATCCTACATCTTGCCTCTTCTCATATCTTCTCTGCGAAGTAGAGAATGATGTGAGAAATGCCGCAGCTATCCATCACTTCATATTCTGCATTTATCACACGTATCCTTTCTCCCATCTGTTTCTTGACACGTCTTCTGTAACCGCTGCTTTTCAATCGCTCACGTCTTTTCGCATTAATTGTGTTTATCTTCTCGAAAATGTCTTCTATATATACTCTTCTTACTCTCCCTTTTCTTCTTTTTTACTCTCTTTTTCATCTTCTCTGCAACTTCATCATTTTCTCCGTAAATTCCTCTGCTGTAATTTTTCTTTTATCTTCCTTCTTCAATCTTTTTAATTCTTCGTCCATTCCCATACTTTATATTCATATATGCCTCCAAGTGGTCAAAAACATGATAAAACCTTAAAGGAAGTTCAAAAAGATCTTGCCGAGAAAGGTTTCACACTTTCCACCATTCCTGGTGAAAGTGCCAAATCAATTCTTTCTATCAAACTTTTCTCTGACCAACATTGTGATGATCAATCAATCATAGTTTCGCTGGGTCAAATTCTCGCAGGTCTCCCTATTCCTCTTTATGACCCAGATATTCCCCCGTTCTATGAAATTCTCACTCACTCGGGATTTTCACGAGCTATCTTCCAATTGAGTGGGAATCACATCCGTCTGATGCTGGAGTTCGCTAACCGTGGTGCTGGTAAAGGTTCTCTATATTCCAAAGAGCTTATGGATCCTAAATTCATAGATCTAGAGATAATCGCTGAGAAGTATACAGTAGCGAATTTCTTCGAAAGTTATGAATTAATATCTATGAAGAAGGAGAATACTCGCTGGGGTATTCGCTTGAAAAGGAAGGATGTTATTGCTGAAGATAAGATGCTCATGCATGACATTTATTGGCACTCTGGAATAAATAAAACCCCTCGCCAATCCAAAAATGATAAATGGTGCGTCTTCCCCTTGATGTTGAAAGGACCCTATATTGCTGGTTCTAATGTCATTCCTGCAAATCTCACCACTTATTGACCCTGGTTATTCTCTTGGCCTGATAAAGTGAAAGAGGTATATTTCTTACAATTTCACCCACTTTATGTTTCTTTATTTATCTTTACTCTTTTGTTCGCTAATTCTTGCGACATTCTACAGATCCAGAAACTGAAAGATAGCTTCTGCAGGACTGGGAAAGCCAATACCTTGCTAGCTCTTCGCTCATACACAGATGGGGTAAGAAATATTCTTTCATGATTTTAAACAATATATTGTTGCCTCTGTTTCTTATCTTCATTTGTATGTGATGGTTATTGCTGAAGTAGAAGAACCCACCAAGGCTGCGACGGCTGGTGATAAGGGTAAAGATATTCTTTGCAAAGGAAAATTATCTACATCCTCTTCAAAGAAAACAAAGAGAGGGAATTCTCCTCCTCCTTCAGATGTTCACTTCCCTGATGGTTATGAAGATGATGAAGACAACAAAGATGATGATGACGACTCTGCTGCGAATAAACATTCTCCACCTGAATCCTCTATGGCACAGTTATCTGGTATCTTCTATGATTCTTGGCAAGGGATGGGAGATAATTGCCTCGCCAGTATATGCAAAGCTCTCGCAACTATTTGCGATATTCCTTTGTTGGATGGTGATAGTTCTCTTCGTGGAGTCTCCAGATTAGTGACTCCTAGCTTCCTAAATTCCCTTAATAGTTTGGTATGCCTTCTTTTTTTTACTTCTTCATTATTGTGACTCAAAATTTCTTTTTACTTTAGTTATTTTTTGTATTTTCTTCGCAGGCTGGAAAAACTTCTTTCGTTGTTGCCTCAGATTTGGAGAGGAGACGCGAAATTTTTGAAAATAAGAATCTTCAATTTCGTACGAAGAATGAAGAACTGGAAACTGAAACTAAGGGTTTTCGTGAGAAGAACGAACAATTAGAAGCTGAAGTTAAAGGTCTTCGCGAGAAGAACAAACAACTGGAACTCGACACTTATTCGCAAAGGAACAAAATTTCTACTCTTCAAAAAGCTAATGATCAGCTCTATGGTATGCAATTTTTCTCCTTTCTTTTCATTCATTCATCCTATTGTCTTATCTTATTTGATTAATCCTTTTTGCAGACATTTATGGTCTTTCTGATGAAGCCACTCTTCTTCGTTCATTTCTCGATGCCTTAGATAATGACACCCTTCTTGAACATCTTAATAAATCTTTGAATAGTTTCTCTAATGATAAAATTTCATCTCTGCCTTTGAATGAACTTAAATCCAAATTTCGCCTCTTAGAGATTGATCATAGATCTAGCTTGGGCTTAGCAAACAAATTTAAACGTTTCTGTATTGATTCTAAGGAAGATTAGTGGCCTTATAGATGATAAGGATCGTATTTCTAATCAAGGTGCTGAAGCTTTGGCGAAATTCCAAAATACTCTTCTTGATGTTCAACTTGAACGAGATGAGGCTAACCGCAAGAATATCGAGATTTGCGAAAGAGAAAGTAAAATCCGTTCTCGTCTCCTTATAAATAGTGATGATGAGTTCGCTTGGCCCGCGACAATCTTGGATAACCCAGAAAAGATTTAGGTGTAAATGTTAGTCTCCAAGTTGAGCATACAGCCTTGATTAGAAATATGATTTCTGAGAGAGAAGGTCATTAACTGTTTTCCTTTATTAATCTTTGGTTTTTCATGAGTTTTTATCAAGTTATTGATTAATTGCTATATGCTTCGTAGGATCTGAAAGTAGATATCACCAAGGAGTTGAGGAACTTGAAGCTGAAAAAGAGGAACTCGTAAAGAATCTTTCTTCTCGCAACGACAAATATTCTAGATTAAAGAATCAAATCAAGATCACTGTTGCGAACTTTAAGAACGACGCTCTGCATTTTCTCAATCAAACTATTCAAATGGTTTGTGATGACCATAGTATTCCTCACTCTGATTATCCTTGTCTCTTGGAGGAGATCCCAAAGAACATTCCTAGTCTGACCATCTCTGATAGCGAAGCTGATGATGAAGAATCTGATGGTGATGAAGGTTCTGATGGAGATAAAGGTTCTGATGCAGACGAAGAAGAGAACAAGTGAAGATGATGAAGGATCAACTAAGAAGTAGTCTTTGTTTCTTTCTTTGATCTTCTGTAATACTTGTACATTTATTCCTTCTTTTTGTATATTTGCGAATTATTTTGGTTCCCCATATTCCTTAATATATGAGTTTCTTTCATTTTGACCTGCATTCATTAAAACAATTCTTCCTTGCAATACGGTTAATCAACATAATCATTAATTTTTGAATTTTTGCGTAAATCTATCATGTGGAGACAAATAACATTTTCTAATTCTATTCATTCCCATACTTGCCTCTGTTATTTGTATCCAAATGAGAGATTTTGCAGACTTTTCTTATTTTGTGCCTCAATTCGCAGTTGTTTATGTATAATTTCGCAATCATATGCGAAGTGAATTTTGATTCTTTTCAAAATCTCATTCCTGTATGGTCTTATTTTTCCTTCCTAGTTAAAGGTCTTATTATGCCACCTCTTGTCATTGCGACAAAATCGCAGGACGTCCTTGCATTTTCATGCAAAAACCCATTGATCTTGTCTTAAATTTTTCTTTTGTATTATTGCCTCTTCAGTTTTATTGCGATAATATGACATGCCTAAATATTCTTGCGAAAATAAAGCCCCATGACATTGCCGTTTGCGACGAAATCGCAGGACGTCTTCGCACTTTCATGCGAAAACCAATTGATCTCGTCTTATCTTTTTCTTTAGTATTATTTCCTCTTCAGGATTGTCGCACAAATATGACAAGCCTTAATACTCTTGCGAGTAAAAAGCATCATGACATTTGCGTCTTAAGACACTTATCAGCTCCCTAATGGAGGGTGCCGCCCTTATCTTCCCCCTGATTGCCCCTTCAAGGAGGCGTACCTCTACCATACAAGGTTGATTCCTCCCATCTGGTCTTAACAACAACCAGTTGTTTGTGCAGCCTCTTATCCCTTTTACCTATAGGGCTTATGGTTACGAGACTGCACCCTAAGTGGGGTTTTCTTCAGGACGAGTGCAGTATAAGCCAAGACTTGTCAATAATGGAAAGGTACGCTCCAGACGCCCCTGGCACTCTTGACTCAACCGTGTACCTCGGCGCCTTGGTCGGATTCTGCACTCCTTGGGAGAGTCCTTATTACCTTAGTCGCCCAACCTAAATCATATGCTTAAGCTGACAATCCAAGGTGCCTCTCCCGGATGGGCTTTATTGACCCCAAATCTCCATGACTCAGGTTCCGGTGGCGGTGTAGCCTTTCCCTGAGCCATGCAACAGGTACCTTCTTATATGACGTACTTTAGGTCTTACATTTGCCTCTTGCGAAATTGTATTCGCGAACTAGGGTGTACGCCATAAAGGTTCGCCCCTTTCTCTTTTGTCATTGTTCTCTGATTGTGTTTTGTAGAATTCATTATCTCTGCGAGATTCTCGCACATCATCATATCGTATTTGCACTTCTCAATCTCATTTCAGTAAAATGTATTTTTGAGAATTTTATTTGTCGCGAGAGTGTCGCAACAAATCAATCATTCATACAATTCTTATTTTTATTACCTTTACCATTCTCTGCTTATTTGTTATTTTCTGCTACTGCTTCCTTGGTAGTGGTATGTCCACCATTTCTTATTCTGAGCTAGCATTAGTTTCGCAACATTTATTCTTATTTTTGTTCGATTGCATCCACCATAAATCTCTGACTTCTTTGTGTCTCTTCGATTTTGTGTCGCCAACTTTCCTTCTTGTTTGCTCTTCCTTCGCAGGATTCTAACTCAGTTTCGTAACATTTCTATCCTTCAACCCAATCTCCTTTTATGATTCCTACACCGCTGGGGTGAGGGAATTTGATGTACTGGTGGAAAGTTGAAGCTACACCTAGAATCCCATGTAGCCAAGGTCGACCAATTAATGCATTGTAGGGTGACTCTACGTCAACAACACAGAACAGGTTTTCAGAAGATATTCCTTTCAATGGAATTCGCATAGTAACCTCCCCTTTAGGCTTGTTAGCAGTACCATTAAAACCATATATCTTATATGTTGATGGTATAAGATCATCATCTCTCCCTCCCATGGTTTTATAAGTATGATAGAATAAGATGTTCACAGAGCTTCCGGTATCGATTAGAATCCTATTAATTGCCCATGAGTCTTCAGCTTCATTCATCTCTTATTCTTTCGGTTTTGGATTAATTTCTAATTTTACCACCAATGGATTGTCATGTACCTCTCCACCTTCGGGTCTTCTGCGGTAAAAGAAATAGTCTGCTTCTGCCATTCCTCTAGTGGCGAGATTTTCGCAATGTTCATAATTTCTCTTCCATCACTGTCTCTTGCGAACACTCTACTCAAAACATTGTCATGAAAATCTTCAATTGTCTTGTATGAATGTACGATAGAGTGACAGAATAGATTCTTTGCTTTTGCACCAACTTCTACGAAGAACGTTTCCTTCTCTTTCACCGTGTTTACTCTGTGATGCTCTGGTGGTGGTGGTAGTAATGGTTGAGATTGTGGGTCCTACCAGAAAGTGGTTTAGTTTTCCTTGATCTATCATTCTCAGAATAATTCTCTTTATATTTCTGCAATCATTTGTAGTATGTCCGTGAAAATGATGATAAGAACAGAACTCATGACTTCTGCGGCTTTGAGGTGGTTCCGTTCCCATGTTCCATGGTGTTGGTATATTCTCCATCAAAATTATAGCTTCCCATATTTTCTCCACACTTGCATTCAGAGGTGGCATCTTGATTTCTTCCCATACTACCTTGTGACCTCCTTGTCCTCTATTATAATTTTGTCTTTGACCTCCATAAGTTTCTTGCGGCTGATCAAGTCTTTGAATCTTATTATTTCCACCACGATTGTAGAAATTTCTTTCTCTTTCATACTCCTCTTGATCTCGGCTTCCCATAGCCACCAGTTTCTGTTGATTGTTGCCCGTAACCTTTTTGTTGTACTTGCGAAGTGCTCGCCACTGTGTTTATTAGTTTAGGTAATAAGCTTGCATTCGCTGCTTGTGAATTGGTGTTCGCAACTGGGTATGATTCCATTTCATTTTTCCTTTCCTCTAGAGCAATATACTCTTCTTGAAGTTCTCGCAGTTCAGTCATTGTGATTGTATTCTTAACTCTGAAAATTTGGATATACAATAGATTGGTTGCGAACATAGCATTGATAAATGATAAGATAAGATATCTCTTATCCACACGGCCAGCCATTTCACTACACATAGTTCTCCACCTTTTAGTTAGGTGCTTCAAAATTTCGCCAATCCTTTGTTTTAATCCAAACACATCTTCAATACCAGGTCGCGAAGAATTGTTACTTATATATGCCCCCAAGAATGTGGTTTGCAAGTGATTGAAAGATGTTATTGTATTTTTTGGTGGACCTTCGAACCATTTTAACGCTTCTCCTGTTAAACTGGATGCAAAATACTTGCACAATACGACATCATGATTTTCCCACTGCAACATGCACCTCACTAGGCTTTAATGTGTGTAATTGCACAAGTTGTTCCATCAAAAATGTTGGTTAATGCGGGAAAATTGGATTTCGGAGGTATTCCTCCTACTTGTACTTCTCTTGTAAATGGAGTTTTTGCAGCTTCTTCTATAGCTTCATCTAATTGTCTTCTGCCTACTTCTCCTCTATTATTTAGCATTCCTCTCATTTCTTCCAATTCTTTTAAGATTTGTTCATTTATGCCTGAATTTTGATCCATTGGTCTTTTTAATTTCACCTCCCTTCTTCTGCATTCATGTCTTTCTTCTCTCGCAAAATTTTGCATTTATTCTTCATCATCCTCATCTCGTCTTCTCCTACGGTTCTCTTCCTCATCTCTATCTTGAATTCGTATATGATGATGTCTCTCATTTTCCCCTCCATGATTTTGTTCATTTCTTATCAATTCCATTCGCTGTCTTTCATCCCTCCTCTGTACTCTATCATACTATTCATTGAGATTACCGTTATTCCGTTTTGTGTACGCCTTCTTTCTCGATTGTCATGATTGTTCTGGCGAATTGCCTCCTGAAGCTCTTGTTCTTCCATTTCCGCTCTCAACCTTTCACATTCGCAAGTTAAACGTGCTTGTTCGGCATAGTGTCTTTCAATTTCTTCTTCAATCGTTTGTTGATTTCTTTGAGTTTCTCTCTCATGTAAAATTCTCCTTCCTTCCTCTCGATTCCCTTCGCCATCTTGATTATTTCGTCCCTGACGTTGTCCATTCTGCTGATTTCTATCATTTTGCCTATCATGAAAAGTTTCATTTTGTGGAACGTAACGATCATCAGTCCTTTCTCTACCTTCGCGATGTTCTTCATTCGGATTTTGTATTTCTTCTCGAATATTATTTCCAACATTAACTGTGGATGAGTTTCGCCTCATCTCTCTTCTAGTCGATCTTGAATACGATCTTGTAGTACTTCTTGATCTTCTACTCTGTAGTCTCATATTTTTCATCCTCAATTCGTGATTTTGCCTTGTTAGATTTGCACGCTCTTCTGTCTCAGCTCTTCTTTCTTCATGCATTCTTCGTCTCAACATCTCTACTGCTCCAATTTCCTCATCTTCACGAATTATTCCTTCAACTATTTCTTGTCCTCCCTATGTTTGTCTATTATTTCTCGTTTGTCGTTCTTCTTCTTCATCTGCTGAATTTGATCGCCAAGTATGTATGCTCACTCTATCATAATCCATAGTTCTATTTTGTACCGGTGTTTGTTGAACTGGTTGTTGAATTTGATTTTCTCCATCATTTCTTATTCTAGTAGATTCTCCTGTTTCACTTCTCTCCCTTCTAGCAAGTCTTTTACTTCTTCTTCTAGCGGTTGTTGGTTGTTCGGATATATTCCTCCTTCTAGCCATTTCTCCAATACTAATGAATTGTAAGAGATTCCGTAAAATTCTTCACCAGTTATTCTAATTTTCCACAAATCAGAATATTAATCTTCAACCTTTTCTAGGGTGATCTTCAATCTTCCCCCCTCCCTGTTTCTAGCGCCATTATGTAGTTGCAGGAAATCCTACACTACACCCCTCACAAGATTTCATTAACATTCAACTCATTTTTGGATTAACAATCTTAATTTTATTGATGAATCTTTGAACAATCTTACAAGAAAAGATAAAGGAATCAAGAATAACCACTACTCTATATTTTCTCTCTCCTATTTACTTGCTTCTCACCCAGAAAAGATCTCTCTCCCTTTTCTTTACAATTGAATAACTATTTATAGGGAAATACATAGTGGATGACAGCTAATCTGTCCTTTATTTTCGGATATGGTTTGCGACATTCTCGCAACCTTACAAATATTAATCTCGCACACTTCATAATTTTCGCAAGTCCATCATATTTTTCTCATGATTTAGCTGATGTCGTTTATTATGTCTTTTCTGAAATTGCTTTGCGACATTGTTGTGTTGTGTTGTTAATAATTTCGCTGAGGCATTATTGCTGCGAGATTCTGATCCTACACCCAGGATGGTATGTTCCTTGAACTTGCACCCGTTTTGTCTAGATCTGCCAGTCGGCAGTTTGCTAATGTCTCTTGTTCAAGACGCTCTATATGTCCTCTTAAGGTATCCATTCCTTGCTGGAAATTTTTTCTAAACATTGGTTTAGATATACCTCTCGACATATTACAGTAAGAAGTTTCTCAATAAGGACTTTATTCCTAAACTATGAATGTTCTAGCGATTGAGTAAGAATTTCACACTAAGTAGTTTGTGTATGAACTTCATTGCACAAGGCCAATTTTTGATCCATATAATCTGCCAAATTATTTTGAAGATTGAGTGTTTCTCGCTTTCCTTCAGATATTCTTACATTTAGTTGAACAATAAGTTATGTGACATCATTTAGACTGTCAATGGTTTTCCCCTTTTCTGAATAGTTTTCAGCATGCCTGAAAAATCTTTTCAACACCTTACGAAATTCAGAGCTTGGGCAGGCCAGTGAATCGAATCTCTTTTCAGACAATTTTTTACTAGGAATTGGAGTCGGATGCAAAACATGTTTCTTGAGTTTCAGACTCATTCTTTTCTGATCAGGAACCTGATTCGCAATCAAGTTATTAGTCATAGACTTTTTCTTTGATTTTCGAAAAGACTTTCGAGACCAATTTCCATTGGTTTTCTTTGAGATCTCGTTATCTTGTCCTACGTTAACTGAATCATCCTTTGGATTCATTCTTATAGGTTGGATCACACTAAACACAAATTGTTAGATCTTTTCGTGTTTGCCTGCTATGATACCAATTGAAAAGGCGAGGGTACCCAAATATACCTCAAGCTAAAACTTTTCCTTCCTATAAGTCCTTTCTCCGAAAGTGATTGTCTATGGACTGAGTCGAGACAATACAACTAACCGGTTCACACTTCGTGTGATTGCCTATGGATATGAGATCGAGAAAATACATCAACGAAGTATGTTTACTTGATATAAAGGTTCATACTTAACCAATCACAATAGGATTGCTTATCAAGTAAATAGGAATTAACGTTTGTGTAATTTACTTTAATTATAATAAAACAATTATAATGCGGAAATATAAAGTAAATGGCACAACAAGATTTTGTTAACGAGGAAAACCGCAAATGAAGAAAAACCCCGGGACCTTGTCCAGAATTGAATACTCTCAGGATTAAGCCGTTGTACAAAATAAACCAACTTCGTATAGTTGAGACCAAGCAACTAAACCTATAGTCCACCTAGTTCCGTTTGTATTCCCACGCCTCCAACTATGAATAAGTCACGTACTTGGTGATTCCGTATCTAGAGAGTAGTATGAGACAAAAGGAATTTCTGATTTGATTTTATCTATCAGGGTTCGATTTCAGCGTCACAAACTTTTTTGTTTTCACACCACACATCAGAGGGCTCTTTCCAATATTCCTGTTATGAAAGAGTATTAAAATGAAAAAACATACACAAAATTATCCTTTCCCTATTTGATCGGATCAAATTTGGTTCGTATTCCAAACAGTAAAGGAACAACAAATATGTTTGGTATCAACTCTCTTCAACCAAGCGATATGAGTTGGAAAAAGGCTCTTCTGTTTATCTTAACATAAATTCCTTCGTCAGGTTCTTACATCTATCTTATGTTCAATTACCTAAAGTAATCATATTATTTTGCAATCAATACCTTTAACCCCAAGGAACCGTATTGATGCCGATCCACTCAACTATTCTATCCAATCTACCACAAGGATAAACCGATTATAGTGAGATCCTCTTTTACCAAAACAAGTATTGTGCACACCAAGATTTATATAACCAAGTCAGAAATATTCTATCTCTTCTTTGTCTTCAAATCTTCTTAGATCTTCAATAAACACCTGCACACAACTACTTGAATCTCTTGTGATCAATCACACACAGAACGGAGTCTGTTAACAATGGATTATCACAAGATCATCTTTAGCACTAACAACAGTCTAAAGATCCCTGTCGAAACTTCAAACTAGTTTGAGTGAATCTTATATCAGAAGAGAAGATTCTCAAGCATAAAAAAACTAGGTGCAATCAAAGTTCAACCACTGTTAGTCAATCAAATCAATCGAAAACAAAAGAAAAACTGCAATTATCTAGTTTCCCACCAACGGTACGCGTAAATCTTCTCAATCCCAAAGAAGTCTTTACTTGAGCGGTCGTAAGAGATTTCGCCTAATTAGGTTACTCTCCTGTCCAAATAGGCGGCTTCACCAGTAACAGTACAACCGAGGAAGTTTACTGTCACGCAGGATTAGTTTGTTAGAAATGCAAACTTCAAGTAGTTATAGACAAGGAAGTTTGGACACCAAGGAATTTCCAAAACCGAAAATATTCTCAAGATATTTAATAATAATTTCCATATTCGGTTTTCATAATTCCTGAGAATGTTCTGTCCAAAATAATGATCGAAAATCTCCTTGTAAAATCTTTAACTAGCAAATGCACATTACTAATTCTTATTTTTCATATATAATTAAAAACCTTAATTAAAAGATTCTTAACTTATTTAATTTCTATCCTGGGATTTACTTCCTTCTTAGCGTTAAGGAATATCTTTGAACAATAAAAGATACGCATTATTGCATGTGTTCAAAGTGTGTCGACATCCTTACTTTATAAGTCCTCTTTCATACTTACACACTTGAAACCGATTTACCATGCTTCCAAACAAGTTTAGAATTGGTTCATTTTGACATTCAAGATCTATGCGATTGATTAAGAACTCTCAATCACAAATCATGAGTTTAACGGTTCTACCAAAACAAGTTTCGGTTCTACCTCCATGTGAGTACTGTGCATAGTCACACTAGCTTTCCAAAATTCGGTTGACTAGGTACTAGAATCGGTTCCCCACATCTATATATGGTATCTAACTCATATTTGTTGCACATGTCCATAGGATCGGTTCCCCTTTACCTAAAAACGTGTTGCACATGTCCATAGGGTCGGTTCCCCTTTCTTCTATAAACCTTGATGCACCCCATACAAGGATCGATTCCCCCCCTTTGTGATGTGTTGCACCCTTTTACTAGGATCGGTTCCCCTTTACCCAGTGTTAGGTCTTACAAACTACACAAACTAGATCATACCATCAGGTGATTACTTAAGATCAGTTTCACTAATAAAAGTCATACCAATACAAAAGTCAGGCCTCATGTGAATAGTTTTACCAAGAACACTGTAGGATCAGAATATCGCAACAACGACATGCTTGCGAAATTACTAGCAATATATCACGAAGACATCGCAGTATGATTTCAGAAAATGACATAACAGATGACACCAGCTTAAACGTGAGAAAAGTATGATGATCGTGCGAAATTTAGGATGTTTGCGAAGTTAACATTTGTAAGTTTTCGAAAATACCGCAAGCCAGATCCAAAATTAGGGGAAATGTTAGATGTTCCCCACCATATATGAGCTGTCATCCATTATGTAAATACCTATATAAAGAGAAAGGCAAGAGAGAGAAAGGAGGATAATCAAAAAGAAAAAGGAGAGAGACACTTTAGGGAGGACACATTTGTAGAGAGAGAGAGAGAGAGCAGAATTTGTATTATTATCTTCTTCTTCCTTCTTCAACCAAGAGCTCCAAATACTCATTAATGGAGTTGTAGGATCAGAATCTCGCAGCTGCAATACTTCAGCGAAATTATTAACAACATAACACAACAATGTCGCAAAGCAATTTCAGAAACGACATCAGCTAAATCATGAGAAAAATATGATGGACTTGCGAAAATCAGGAAGTGTGCGAGATTAATATTTGTAAGTTTGCGAGAATGTCGCAAACCATATCCGAAAATAAAGGACAGATTAGCTGTCATCCACTATGTAATTCCCTATAAATAGCCATTCAGTTGTTAAGGAAAAGAGAGAAATCTTTTTTGAGTGAGAAGCAAGTAAATAGGAGAGAGAAAATCTAGAACAATGGTTATTCTTAATTCATTTATCTTTTCTTGTAAGATTGTTCAAAGATTCATCAATGAAATTAAGATTGTTAATCCAAAAATGAGTTGAATGTTAATGAAATCTTGTGAGGGGTGTAGTGTAGGATTTCCTGCAACTACATAATGGCGCTAGAAACAGGGAGGGGGTTGAAGATTGAAGATTGTTCTAGAAAAGTTGAAGATTAATATTGTGATTTATTAGAATTGAAAGTAATTGGTGAAAAAACTTACATAATCTCTTACAATTTGTTAGTATTGAAAGAATGGCTAGAAGGAGAAATGTATCGGAACAACCGACAACTGCTAGAAGAAGAAGTAAAAGACTTGCTGGAAGGGAGAGAAGTGAAATGGGAGAATCTACTAGAAGGATAAATAATGGAGAAAATCAAGTTCAACCGCCAGTTCAGCAGACACCGGTACAAAATGGAACAACAGATTATGATAGAATGAGTGTACACACTTGGCGATCAAATTCAGCAGAAGAAGTAGAAGAAGAGCATCAAACCAGGAACCATAGACAGGTAGAGAGAAATCAAGAAGCAGATGAAGGAATAATTCATGGAGATGAGGAAATTGGAGCGTTAGAAACGTTGATAAGAAGAATACATGAAGAAAGAAGAGATGAGGCAGAAGAACGTGTAATTATAACAAGGAAAAATCACGAATTGAGGATGGAAAATATGAGACTACAAAGTAGAAGATCGAGAAGTACTACAAGATCATATTCAAGATCGACTAGAAGAGAGATGAGGCGAAACTTACCCACAGTTAATGCTGGAAATAATATTCGAGAATAAATACGAAATCCGAATGAAGAACATCGTGAAGGTAGAGAAAGGACTGATGATCGTTACGTTCCACAAAATGAAACATTTGATGATAGGTAAAATGATAGAAATCAAGAGAATGGACAACGTCAGGGAAGAAATCATCAAGATGGCGAAGGGAATCGAGAGAAGGAAGGAGAATTTTACATGAGAGAAAAGCTCAAAGAAATCAACAAAAGATTGAAGAAGAAATTGAAAGACACTATGCTGAACAAGCACGTTTAACTCGCGAACGTGAAAGATTGAGAGCGTAAATGGAAGAACAAGAGCTGCAGGAGGCGATTCGCCAGAATAATCAAGATAATCGAGAAAGAAGGCGTACACAAAACCGGAATAATGGTAATCTCAATGAAGAGTATGATAGAGTACAGAGGAGGGCTGAAAGACAACGAATGGAATTGATAAAAAATGAACAAAATCATGGAGGGGAAAATGAGAGACATCATTATATGCGAATTCAAGATAGAGATGAGGAAGAGAATCGCAGGAGAAGACGAGATGAGAATGATGAAGAAGAAATGCAAAATTTCGCGAGAGAAGAAAGACATGAACGCAGAAGAAGGGAGGCGAAATTAAAAAGACCAATGGATCAAAATTTAGGCGTAAATGAACAAATCTTAAAAGAATTGGAAGAAATGAGAGGAATGCTAAATAATAGAATGGGAAGTAGGCAGAAGACAATTAAACGAAGCTATAGAAGAAGCTGCGAAAACTCTATTTACAGGAGAAGTACAACTAGGAAGAATACCCCCGAAATGCAATTTGCCTGGGTTAACCAACATCTTTGATGGAACAACTTGTGCAATTCAACACATCAAAGCCTATGTGAGATGCATGTTATAGTGGGAAAATCATGATGCCGTATTGTGAAAGTATTTTGCATCCAGTCTAACAGGAGAGGCGTTAAAATGGTTCGAAGGTCTACCAAAAAATACAATAACATCTTTCAATCATTTGCAGACCACATTCTTGGGGGAATATATAAGTAACAATTCTTCGCGACCTGGTATTGAAGATGTGTTTGGATTAAAACAAAGGATTGGCGAAAGTCTGAAGCATATGACCAAAAGGTGGAGGACTATGTGTAGTGAGATGGCTGGCCGTGTGGATGAGAGATATATTATCTTGTCATTTATCAATGCTATGTTCGCAACCAATCTATTGTATATCCAAATTTTCAGAGTCAAGAGCACAATCACAATGACCGAACTGCGAGAACTTCAGGAAGAGTATATTGCTCTAGAGGAAAGGCAAAATAAGATGGAATCATACCCAGTTGCGAATACCAGTTCACAAGCAGCGAATGCAAGCTTATTACCCAAACTAATAAACACAGTGGCGAGCACTTCGCAAGGACAACAAGAAAAAGTGACGGGAAACAATCAACAGAAACTGGTGGCTATGGGAAGCCGAGATCAATAGGAGTATGAAAGAGAAAGAAATTTCTACAATCGTGGTGGAAATAACAAGATTCAAAGACTTTACCAGCCGCTAGAAACTTATGGAGGTCAGAGGCAAAACTATCATAGAGGACAGGGAAGCCACAAGATAGTGTGTGAGGAGATCAAGATGCCACCTCTAAATGCAAGCGTGGAGAAAATATGGGAAGCTATAATTTTGATGGAGAATATACCGACACCATGGAACATGGGAACTGAACCACCTCCAAGCAACATAAGTCATGAGTTCTGTTATTATCTTCATTTCCATGGACATACTACAAATGATTGCAGAAATATAAAGAGAATTATTCTGAGAATGATAGATCAAGGAAAGCTAAACCACTTTCTGGTAGGGCATCCACAATCTCAACCATTGCCGCCACCACCACTAGAGCATCACAGAGTAAACACGGTAAAAGAAAAGGAAACATTCTTCGTAGAAGTTGGTGCAAAAGCAAAGAATCTATTCTGTCACTCTATCGTACATTCATACAAGACAATTGAAGATTTTCATGACAATGTTTTGAGTAGAGTGTTCGCAAGAGACAATGATGGAAGAGAAATTATGAATATTGCGAAAATCTCGCCGCTAGAGGAATGGCAGAAACAGACTATTTCTTTTACCGCAGAAGAAGTCCCTGAAGGTGGAGAAGTACATGACAATCCATTAGTGGTAAAATTAGAAATTAATCCAAAACCTAAAGAA
This sequence comes from Papaver somniferum, assembly GCF_003573695.1. Classification (NCBI taxonomy): domain Eukaryota; kingdom Viridiplantae; phylum Streptophyta; class Magnoliopsida; order Ranunculales; family Papaveraceae; genus Papaver; species Papaver somniferum. The sequence goes on from NC_039366.1 coordinate 174,747,602, forward strand.
GATGAAGATGATGAAGCTGAAGATTCATGGGCAATTAATAGAATTCTGATCGATACTGGAAGCTCTGTGAATATCTTATTCTATCATACTTATAAAACCATGGGAGGGAGAGATGATGATCTTATACCATCAACATATAAGATATATGGTTTTAATGGTACTGCCAACAAGCCTAAAGGGGAAGTTACTATGCGAATCCCATTGAAGGGGATATCTTCTGAAATTGTTCTGTGTCGTTGACATAGAATCACCCTACAATGCATTGATTGGACGGCCTTGGCTACATGGGATTCTAGGTGTAGCTTCAACTTTCCACCAGTGCATCAAGTTCCCTCACCCCAGCGGTGTAGGAATCATAAAGGGAGATTGGGTTGAAGGAAAGAAATGTTACGAAACTGAGGTAGAATCCTGCGAAGGAAGAGCAACCAAGAAGGAAAGTTGGCGACACAAAATCAGAGAGACACAAAGAAGTGAGAGGTTGATGGTGGATGCCATCGAACAAAAGAAGAAGAAATGTTGTGAGGCTGATGCTATTCATAGTAAGAAATTGTGAACAGTTTACTATCAATGAAGCAATAGCAGAGAATAACAAAGAGGCAAAGAATGGCGAAAGTAATAAAAATAAGAAGTGTATGAATGATTGATTTGTTGCGACACTCTCGCAACAAATAAAATTCTCAAAAATACATTTATTGAATGACAAAATTGAGATTGCGAAATGCAAATACAATATGATGATATACGAGAACTTCGCAGAGATAATAAATTCTACAAAAGACAATCAGAGAACAATGACAAAAGAGAAAGGGGCGAACCTTTATGGCGTACACCCTAGTTCGTGAATAAAATTTCGCAAGAGGCAAATGTAAGACCTAAAGTACGTCATATAAGGGGGTACCTGTTGCATGGCTCAGGGAAAGGCTACACCGCCACCGGAACCTGAGTCATGGAGATTTGGGGTCAATAAAGCCCATCCGGGAGAGGCACCTTGGATTCTCAGCTTAAGCATATGACTTAGGTTGGGCGACTAAGGTAATAAGGACTCTCCCAAGGAGTGCAGAATCTGACCAAGGGCCGAGGTACACGGTTGAGTCAAGAGTGCCAGGGGCGTCTGGAGCGTACCTTGCCATTCTTGACAAGTCTTGGCTTATACTGCACTCGGCCCGAAGAAAACCCCACTTAGGGTGCAGTCTCGTAACCATAAACCCTATAGGTAAAAGGGATAAGAGGCTGCGAAAACAACTGGTTGTTGTTAAGACCGGATGGGAGGAGCCAACCTTGTATGGTAGAGGTACGCCTCCTTGAAGGGGCAACCAGGGGGAGATAAGGGCGGCACCCTCCATTAGGGAGCTGATAAGTGTCTTAAGACGCAAATGTCATGAGGCTTTTTACTCGCAAGGGTATTAAGGCTTGTCATATTTGTGCGACAATCCTGAAGAGGCAATAATACTAAAGAGAAAGATAAGACGAGATCAATGGGTTTTCGCATGAAAGTGCGAAGACGTCCTGCGATTTCGTCGCAAGACGACAATGTCATGGGGATTTATTTTCGCAAGAATATTTAGGCCTGTCATATTGTCGCAACAATCCTGAAGAGGCAATAATACAAAAGAAAAAGTTAAGACAAGATCAATGGGTTTTTGCATGAAAATGCAAGGACGTCCTGCGATTTTGTCGCAATGACAAGAGGTGGCATAATAAGACCTTTAACTAGGAAGGCAAAATAAGACCACACAAGAATGAAATTTTGAAAAGAATCAAAATTCACTTCGCATATGATTGCGAAATTATAAAAAAACTGCGAAGCTGAGGCACAAAATAAGAGAAATCTGCAAAATCTCTCATTTGAATACAAATAACAGAGGCAAGTATGGGAATGAATGAAATCAAAAAATGTTATTTGTCTCCACATGATAAATTTACGCAGAAAGTTAAAAATTAATGATTATATTGATTAACTATATTGCAAGGAAGAATTTTTTAATGATGCATGCAGGTCAAAATAAAAGAAACTTATATATTAAGGAATATGGGGAACCAAGAGAATTCGCAAGTATACGAAAAGAAGGAATAAATGTACAAGTGTTACAGAAGATCAAAGAAAGAAACAAAGACTACTTCTTAGTTGATTCTTCATCATCTTCATCAGAACCTTTACCTCCATCAGAATCTTCATCACCATCAGATTCTTCATCATCAGCTTCACTATCAGAGATGATCAGACTAGGGGTGTTCTTTGGGATCTCCTCTGAGAGACAAGGATAATCAGAGTGAGGAATACTATGGTCATTGCAAACCATTTGAATAGTTTGATTGCGAAAATGCAGAGCGTCATTCTTAAAGTTCGCAACAGTGATCTTGAATTGATTCTTCAATCTAGAATATTTATCGTTGCGAGAAGAAAGACTCTTTGCGAGTTCCCCTTTCTCAGCTTCAAGTTCTTCAATTCTGTGGCGATATCTACTCTCAGAACCTGCGAACAAAAGACAATCAATTAATAATTTAGTGAGAACTCAAAAGAGACAAAAGACTAGTAAAAAAGAACAGTTGGTGACCTTCTCTGTCAGAAATCATATCTTTAATCAAGGCTGTATGCTCAGCTTGGAGACTATTTACGCCTAAATGTTTTCTGGCATCATCTAAGATTTTTGCATCCCAAGCGAACTCATCATCATTATTTATGAGAAGACGAGAACGAACTTGGTTTTCTCTCTCACTAAGCACAGCATTTTGACGATTGGCTTCATCTCGTTCAAGTTGAACCTCAAGAAGGGTCTCTTGGAATTTCGCCAAAGCCTTAACACCTTGATCAGAGATACGATCTTTATCATCTATAAGTTTGCTAATCTTGGTTCTTAATTTATTGATCTTCTCTTTAGAATTGAGATAAAAACGTTTAAATTGGTTGGCTAAACCTAAACTAGATCTATGATCAATCTCTAAGAGGCGAAATTTGGATTTAAGTTCATTCAAAGGCAGAGATGAAATTTTATCATTAGAGAAACTATTCAAAGATTTATTAATATGTTCAAGAAGAGTGTCATTATCTAGGGCATCGGGAAATGAACGAAGAAGAGTGGCTTCATCAGAAAGACCATAAATGTCTGCAAAAAGGATTAATCAAATAAGATAAGACAATAGGATGAATGAATGAAAGGAAAGGAGAAAAATTGCATACCATAGAGCTGATCATTAGCTTTTTGAAGAGTAGAAATTTTGTTCCTTTGCGAAGAAGTGTCGGTTTCCAGTTGTTTGTTCTTCTCGCGAAGACCTTTAACTTCAGCTTCTAATTGTTCGTTCTTCTCACGAAGACCATTAGCTTCAGTTTCCAATTCTTCATTCTTCGTACGAAATTGAAGATTCTTCTTTTCAAGAATTTCGCGTCTCCTCTCCAAATCTGAGGCAACAGCGAAAGAAGCTTTTCCAGCCTGCGAAGAAAATACAAAAAATAATTAAAATAAAAAGAAATTTTGAGTCAGAATAACGAAGAAGTAAAAAAACGAAGGCATACCAAACTATTGAGGGAATTTAGGAAGCTAGGAGTCACTGATCAAGAGACTCCACGAAGAGAACTATCACCATCCAACAAAGGAGTATCGCAAATAGTTGCGAGAGCTTTGCATATACTGGCGAGTAAATTATCTCCCATCCCTTGCCAAGAATCAGAGAAGATACCAGATAACTGTGCCATAGAGGATTCAGGTGGAGAATGTTTATTCGCAGCAGAGTCGTCATCATCATCTTTGTTGTCTTCATCATCTTCAGAACCATCAGGGAAATGAACATCTGAAGGAGGAGGAGAATTTCCTATCTTTCTTTTCTTTGAAGAGGATGCATATGATTTTCCTTTGCGAAGAATATCTTTACCCTTATCACCAGCCGTCGCAGCCTTGGTGGGTTCTTCTACTTCAACAATAACCTTCACACACAAATGAAGATAAGAAACAGAGGCAACAATATATTGTTTAAAATCATGAAAGAATATTTCTTACCTCATCTGTGTATGAGCGAAGAGCTAGTAAGGTATTGGCTTTCCCAGTCCTGCGGTAGCTATCTTTCAGTTTCTGGATCTGTAGAATGTCGCAAGAATCAGCGAACACAAGAGTAAAGATAAATAAAGAAACATAAAGTGGGCGAAATTGGCAGAAATATACCTCTTTCACTTTACCAGACCAAGAGAATACCCAGTGTAGGATCAGAATCTCGCAACAATTATGTCTCAGCGAAATTATCAATGGTATTGCACAATAGCGTCGCAGAACAATTTCAGAAATGATGTCAGCAAGGATCATGAGAAGAATGTGATAGTCTTGCGAAAATTAGAGATCTTGCGAAATTAACATTTGTAAGGTTGCGATAATGTCGCAAACCACATCCGAAAATAAAGGACAAATTAGCTGTCATCCACTATGTATTTCCTTATAAATAGTCATTCGAGTTGTAAAGAGGGAGAGAGATATTTTTGAGCAAGAATCAAGTAAATAGGAGAGAGAAAGTCCAAAGCAGAGATCATTCTTGACTTCTTTATCTTTCTTGTAAGAACATTCAAAAATTAATCAATAAAATTAAGAGTGTAAACCTAAAAATGAGTTGATCAACAATGAAATCATATGAGTGGTGTAGTGTAGGATTTCCTGCAACTACATAATGGCGCTAGAAACAGGGACGAGTTGAAGATTATTCTAGAAAAAGCTAAAGATTGATATTGAGATTTATGAAAATTTAAAGTAATTGATTAAGAATTTTTCATAATTTCTTGAAATACTGTTAGCATTGAAGAAATGGCTAGAAGAAGAAATACATCCGAACAACCGACTACTATTAGAAGAAGCAAAAGAATTGCTGGAAGAGAAAGAAGTGAAATGGGAGAATCTACTAGAATGAGAAATAGTAGAGAAAATCTAATTCAATCGCCAATTCAACAAACACTAGTGCAAGAGAGGAATACAGATTATGACAGAGTGAGCGTACACACTTGGCGATCAAATTCAGCAGAAGAAATAGAAGAAGAGCAACAAGATAGAAATTACAGATAGGAAGAGAGAAATCAAGAAGAAGATGAAGGAATAATTCATGGAGGTGAGGAAATTGGAGCGTTAGAAACATTGAGACGAAGAATACATGAAGAAAGAAGAGCTGAGGCAGAAGAACGTGCGAATTTAACAAGACAAAATCACGAATTAAGGATGGAGAATATCAGATTGCAGAATAGAAGATCGAGAAGTATTACAAAATCATATTCCAGATCGACTAGAAGAGAAATGAGGCAAAATTCACCCGCGATCAATGCTGGAAACAATATTCAAGAAGAAATGTCAAATCCTAATGAAGAATATCGCGAAAATAGAGAAAGAATTGATGATCGTTACATTCCACAAAATGAAACTTTTTATGATGGGAAAATTGGAGGAAATCAAGAGAACGGGCAAAATCAGAGACAAAATAACCAAGATGGAGAAGGAAATCAAGAGAAGGAAGAAGAATTTTACATGTGAGAGAAACTCAAAGAAATCAACAGACGATTGAAGAATAAATTGAAAGACATAATGCTGAACAAGCACGTTTAATCTGCGAACATGAAAGATTGAGAACGGAAATGGAAGAACAAGAGTTTCAGGAGACAATTCACCAAAACAATCATGACAATCGGGAAAGAAGGCGTATACAAAACCGGAATAACGATAATCTCAATGAAGAGTATGATAAAATAAAGAGAATGGATGAAAGACAGCGAATTGAATTGATAATAAATGAACAAAATTATGGAGGGGAAAATGAACGACGTCATCATTTGCGAATTCAAGATAGGGATGAGAAAGAGAATCGCAGAAGAAGGAGAGATGAGGATAATGAAGAAGAGATACAAAATTTCGCAAGAAAAGATAGACGTGAACGCAGAAGAAGAGAAGCAAAATTAAAGAGACCAATGGGTCAAGATTCAGGAGTAAATAAACAAATCTTGAAAGAATTAGAAGAAACGAGGGGAATGGTAAATAACAGAGGAGAAGTAGGTAGAAGACAATTGGATGAAGCAATAGAAGAAGCTGCGAAAACTCCATTTACAAGGGAAGTACAATTAGGAGGAATACCACCGAAATGTAATTTGCTTGCATTAACCAGCATTTTCGATGGAACACCTTGTGCAATTCAACACATTAAAGCTTATGTGAGGTGCATGTTACAATGGGAAAATCATGATGCGGTATTGTGCAAATATTTCGCATCTAGCTTAATAGGAGAAGCGTTAAAATGGTTTGAAGGTTTGCCAAAGAATACAATAACTTCATTTAATCATTTGTAGACTACATTTTTGGGGCATATATAAGTAACAATTCCTCACGACCTGGTATAGAAGATGTGTTTGGATTAAAGCAAAGGGTTGGCGAAAGTTTGAAACATTTGACTAAAACATGGAGAACTATGTGTAGCGAAATGGCTGGCCGTGTAGATGAGAGATATCTCATATTATCATTTATCAATGCTATGTTTGCAACAAACCTGTTGTATGTCCAAATTTTCAGAGTCAAGAATATGATTACAATGACTGAATTGCGAGAACTTCAAGAAGAATACATTGCTTTAGAGGAAAGACAAAATGAAATGGAATCATATCCAGTTGCGAACACCAGCTCACAAACAGCGAATGCAAGCTTATTACCCAAGCTGATAAACACAATGGCGAATACTTCGCAAGTACAACAAGAAAAGGTGACAGGTAACAATCAGCAGAAGTTGGTAGCTATGGGGAGTCGATATCAAGAAGAGTATGAAATAGAAAGAAATTTATATAGTCGTGGAGGAAATAACAAGATTCAAAGACTCGGTCAACCGCAAGAAACTTATGGAGGTCAAAGACCAAACTTTAATAGAGGACAAGGAGGTCCACAAGGTAGTATGGGAAGAAATCAAGATGCCACCTCTAAATGCAAGTGTGGAGAGATATGGGAAGCTATAATCTTGATGGAGAATATACCAACACCATGGAATATGGGAACGGAACCACCTCCAAATCACAGAAGTCATGAATTTTATTCTTATCATCATTTCATGGACATACCACAAACGATTGCAGAAATGTAAAGAATTATTTTGAGAATGATAGATCAAGGAAAACTAAACGACTTTCTAGTAGGGAATCCGCAACCTCAACCATTACCACCACCGCCAGAACATCACAAAGTGAATACGATGAAAAAGAAAGAAACATTCATCATAGAAGTTGGTGCAAAAGCAAAAAATCTATTCTGTCACTCTCTCGTACATTCATATGAGACAATTGAAGATTTTCATGATAATTTTGAGTAGACTAGTTCGCGAATAAAATTTTGCAAGAGGCAAATGTAAGACCTAAAGTACGTCATATTAGGGGGTACCTGTTACATGGCTTAGGGAAAGGCTACACCGCCACCGGAACCTGAGTCATGGAGATTTGGGGTCAATAAAGCCCATCCGGGAGAGGCACCTTGGATTCTCAACTTAAGCATATGACTTAGGTTGGGCGACTAAGGTAATAAGGACTCTCGCAAGGAGTGCAGAATCTGATCAAGGCGCCGAGGTACACGGTTGAGTCAAGGGTGCCGAGGGCGTTTGAAGCGTCCTTGCAATTCTTAACAAGTCTTGGCTTATACTTCACTCGGCCTGAAGAAAACCCCACTTAGGGTGCAGTCTCGTAACCATAAACCCTATAGGTAAAAGGGATAAGAGGCTGCGAAAATAACTGGTTGTTGTTAAGACTGGATGGGAGGAGCTAATCTTGTATGGTAGAAGTACGCCTCCTTGAAGGGGAAACCAGGGGGAGATAAGGGCGGCACCCTCCATTAAGGAGCTGATAAGTGTCTTAAGACGCAAATGTCATGAGGATTTTTATTCGCAACGATATTAAGGCTTGTCATATTTGTGCAACAATCCTGAAGAGGCAATAATACAAAAGAAAAAGATAAGACGAGATCAATGGTTTTTCGCCTGAAAATGCGAAGACGTCCTGCGATTTCGTCGCACGACGGCAAAGTCATGGGGCTTTATTTTCGCAAGAATATTTAGGCCTGTGATATTTTCGCAACATTCCTAAAGAGGCCATAATACAAAAGAAAAAGTTAAGGCAAGATCAATGGGTTTTTGCATGAAAATGCCAGGACGTCCTGCGATTTTGTCGCAATAACAAGAGGTGGCATAATAAGACCTTTAATTAGGAAGGAAAAATAAGACCACACATGAATGAGATTTTTAAAAGAAACAAAAATCACTTTGTAAAAGGTTGCGAAATTATACAATAAGAAAAGTTATATGAAATCTCTCATTTAGATTTAAATAACAGAGGCAAGTATGGGAATGTATGAAATTAGAAAATGTTATTTATCTCCATATGAGAGATTTACTCAAAAATTCAAGAATTAATAATTATATTGATTAATTGTATTGCAAAGAAGAATTGTTTTCATTCATGCAGGTTAAAATGGAAGAAACGCAAATATACAGAAAGAAGAAATAAGTGTACAAGTATTACAAAGAATCAAAGAAAGAAGTAAAGAATATTTCTTGGTTAATCCTCATTATCTTCACCAAACTTGTTTCCTTCTTCATCTGCGTCAGAATCTTTATCACCATCAGAACTTCCATCACTATCAGACTCTTCATCGTCAGCTTCACTATCAGAGATAATCAAACTGGGAGTATTTTGTGGGATTTCTTCTAAAAGACAAGGATAATCAGAATGAGGATATTATGATCATCACAAACCATCTGGATGGTTTGATTGCGAAAATGCATAGCGTCATTCTTAAAATTCTAAATAGTGATTATGATTTGATTCTTCAATCTAGAATACTTGTCGTTGCGAGAAGAAAGATTCTTTGCGAGTTCCTTCTTTTCAGCTTCAAGTTCTTCAATATTTTCACGATATTTATTTTCAGAATCTACGAACAAAAGGCAATCAATTATTAATTTGATGAAAATTCATAAGAAGCAAAAGATTAGTAAAGAAGAGCAATTAGCAACCTTCTCTGTCAGAAATCATGTTTCTAATCAAGGCTGTATGTTCAACTTGGAGACTAACATTTACGCTTAAATCTTTTCTAGCATCATCTAAAATTTTCGCAGCCCAGAAAAATTCATCCTCACTACTTATGAGAAGAAGAGAACGAATTTGATTTTCCATTTCGCAGAGTTCAATATTCTTGCGGTTAGCTTCATCTCGCTCAAGTTGAACTTCAAGGAGAGCCTCTTGGAATTTCGCTAAAGCCTTGGCACCTTGATCAGAGATACGATCCTTATCATCTATGAGACCGCTAATTTTGGTTCTTAATTCATTGGTTTTCTCTTTGGAATCAATAATGAGACGCTTAAATCTGTTGGCTAAGCCTAAACTGGATCTATGATCAATCTCTAAGAGCCAAAATTTCGATCTAAGTTCATTTAGATATAGAGATGAAATTCTATCATTTGAGAAGCTATTTAAAGAATTGTTAAGGCGTTCAAGAAGGATATCATTATCCAAGGCATTAGGAAATGAGCGAAGAAGGGTAGCTTCATCAGAAAGACCATAAATGTCTGCAAAAATGATCATTTAAATAAGATAAAACAACAGCATGAATGAATAAAGAGAAAAGCAACATACCGTAAAGCTGATTATTGGCTTGTTTAAGACTAGAAATTTTATTCTTATATGAGGAAGAATCAATTTCTAATTGCCTATTTTTCTTGCGAAGACTTTTAACTTCAGCTTCCAAGTCCTCATTCTTTCTGCGAAATTGAAGATTCTTCTTTTCAAGATTTTCGCGTCTTCTCTCTAGATCCGAGGAAACAACAAAAGAAGCTTTTCCAGCCTGCGAAAATAAATAAAAAAATATTAATATAAAAAGAGCTTTTGAGTTATAATAATGAAAAAGTAAAAAGATAAAAGTATACCAGACTATTGAGAGAATGCAAGAAGTCGGGAGTCACTGATCTAGAAACTCCGCGAAGAGAGTTATCACCATCCAGTAAAGGGACATCACAAAGGGTAGCGAGAGATTTGCAGGTATTTGCGAATTGGTTATCTCCCATCCCTTATAGAGAATCAGAAAAGAGGCAAGAAAGCTTAGCCATAGAAGATTTAGGTGGAGAATCTTCAGTTGCAGCAAGATCATCGTTATCTTCATCACCCTTATCATTTTCAGAACTTTCGTTAGAAAGAACATTTGAAGGAGAAGGAGAACGAACTTTTCTTTTCTTTGGAGGAGGACCAGTTTATTTTTCCCTGCGAAGAGTACCTTTACCTTTATCACCAATCTTCGCAGCATCAACAGATTCTTCTACTTCAGCAATAACCTTCACACACAGATAGAAATAAGAAATGGAAGCATAGAAGTAACAGTACTATTTAAATTCATAAAAGAAAATTTCTTACCTCATCTGTGTATGAGCGAAGAGCTAACAGAGTACTAGATTTCCCAGTCCTGTTATAACTATCTTTTAGTTTTTGGATCTGCGGAATATCGCAAGAGTTAGCGAACAGAATAGTAAAAATCAATAAAGAAGTATACAATGAGTTAAAGGGGAGAAGTATACCACTTTCTCCTTCTCGGGCCAGGAGAAAACCCAAGGTTGATATACAGCGAGATTCGCAGGAAGAACGTTTGATCCAGCAATGTAAGGACCCTTTAGCATTAAAGGAAACACACACCATTTGTCATCTTTGGATTGGCGAGGAGTTGTGTTTTTACCAGAATGCCAGTCAATATCTTGCATAAGAATTTTGGCTTCATCAATGTTATCTTTTCTTCTTAATCGAATACCACAGCGAGTATTCTCTTTTTTCATGGAGATAAGTTCGTAGTTTTCAAAGAAATTCGCCACTGTATATTTCTAAGCAACTATCTCTAGGTCTGCGAATTTTGGATCCCTAAGTTCTTTGGAGTAAAGATATCCTCTACCAGCACCACGATTAGCGAACTCTAGCATCAGACGGATGCAGTCCCCACTTAGTTGGAAAATGGCTAGCGAAAACCCCGGATAAGCGAGAATTTCATAAAATAAAGGAATGTCTGGGTTATAAAGAGGAATAGGGAGACCTTCGAGAATTTGACCTAGCGAAATTATGATTGATTGATCATCACAATTTTGATTGGAGAAAAGCTTGACAGAAAAAATTGATTTGGAATTCACACCAGGAATGGGGGAGAGTGTAAGATCTTTATTAGCAAGATCTTTTTGGACATCTTGTAGATTCTTCTCATATCTATGACCACTTGGAGCCATGATTGAATATAGAGTATGGGAATGTATAGAAAGAAAAATAATTGAAGGAAGAAAAAATTACAGCAGCAGAATTTGCAGAAGAATGACAGAGTTGCAGAGATGAGAGAATAAAAATAGAAGAGAAAGTAAAAAGAAAAGTGGAAAGAGGGAGGGAGAAGAGTATATAAAGAAAATTTACTTCTCAAAGAAATAAACACCATTAAGACGAAGAGACGTGAGCGGTTGAAAGGTGGCGGTTACAGAAGACGTGTCAAGAAATAAATGGAAGAGAGAGTACGTGTGATAAATGTGGAATATGAAAATATAAGAAGTTGCGGCATTTCTCACATCATTCTCTACTTTGCAGAGAAGATATGAGAAGAGGCAAGATGTAGGATCAGAATCTCGCAACAATTATGTCTCAGCGAAATTATCAATGGTATTGCACAATAGCGTTGCAGAACAATTTCAGAAATGACGTCAGCAAGGATCATGAGAAAAATGTGATAGTCTTTCGAAAATTAAAGAGCTTGCGAAATTAACATTTGTAAGGTTGCGAGAATGTCGCAAACCACATCCGAAAAAAAAGGACAGATTAGCTGTCATCCACTATGTATTTCCTTATAAATAGTCATTCGAGTTGTAAAGAGGGAGAGAGATCTTTTTGAGTAAGAATCAAGTAAATAGGAGAGAGAAAATCCAAAGCAGAGATCATTCTTGACTTCTTTATCTTTCTTGTAAGAACATTCAAAAATTAATCAATAAAATTAAGAGTGTAAACCTAAAAATGAGTTGATCAACAATGAAATCATATGAGTGGTGTAGTGTAGGATTTCCTGCAACTACACCCAGGGTCGATAAGCGGTGAGATTCGCAGGAATGACATTAGAACCAGCAATATAGGGTCGTTTCAGCATCAAGGGGAAGACGCACCATTTATCATCTTTGGATTGGCGAGGGGTTTTATTTATTCCAGAGTGCCAATCAATGTCATGCATGATCATTTTATCTTCAGCAATAACATCCTTCCTTTTCAAGCGAACACCCCAGCGAGTATTCTCCTTCTTCATAGATATTAGTTCATAATTTTCGAAGAAATTCGCTACTGTGTACTTCTCAGCGACTATCTCCAAGTCTGTGAATTTAGGATCCCTAAGCTCTTTAGGAAAAAGAGATCCTTTACCAGCACCGCGATTAGCAAACTCCAATATCAGACGGATGCAATCCCCACTTAATTGGAAGATAGCTCGCGAAAAATTCGAATGGGCAAGAATTTCATAAAATAGAGGAATGTCAGGGTTATAAAGAGGAATAGGGAGACCCGCGAGAATTTGACCCAGCGAGACTATGATTGTCTGATCATCACAGTGATGATCAGAGAAAAGTTTAAAGGAAATAATTGATTTGGCACTTTCACCAGGAATGGTAGAAAGTGTGAAACCTCTCTCAGCAAGATCTTTTTGAACTTCCTTCAAGGTTTTCTCATGCTTTTGACCGCTTGGAGGCATATTTGAGTACAGAGTATGGGAATGAATGAAGAATTAAGAAGATCGAAGAAAGAAGATAGAAGAAAAATTACAGTAGAGGAATTTACGGAGAAAATGATGAAGTTGCAGAGAAGATAAAAAGAGAGTAAAAAGAGAGAAAAGGAGAGTAAGAAAGAGTATATATACAGGAAATTTTTTCGAGAAGATAAACACAGTTAAGGCAAAAAGACGTGAACGGTTGAGGATCAGCGGTTACAAAAGACGTGTCAAGAAACAAATGGAAGAAAAGATACGTGTAATAAATGCAGGATACGAAGAGATGGATACCTGCGGCATTTCTCATATCATTCTCTTCTTCGCAGAGACGACATGAGAAGAGGCAAGATGTAGGATCAGAATCTCGCAGCTGCAACACTTCAGCGAAATTATTAACAACATAACATAACATAACAATGTCGCAAAGCAATTTCAGAAACGACATAATAAACGACATCAGCTAAATCATGAGAAAAATATGACGGACTTGCGAAAATTAGGAAGTGTGCGAGATTAATATTTGTAAGGTTGCGAGAATGTCGCAAACCATATCCGAAAATAAAGGACAGATTAGCTGTCATCCACTATGTAATTCCCTATAAATAGCCATTCAGTTGTAAAGGAAAAGAAAGAGATCTTTTTTGAGTGAGAAGCAAGTAAATAGGAGAGAGAAAATCTAGAGCAGTGGTTATTCTTGATTCCTTTATATTTTCTTGTAAGATTGTTCAAAGATTCATCAATAAAATTAAGATTGTTAATCCAAAAATGAGTTGGATGTTAATGAAATCTTGTGAGGGGTGTAGTGTAGGATTTCCTGCAACTACAAGAGTCTCAATTATAATCCATATGTAATTACAAAAAATCATAGTGAAGATCCCTAACCCCGTGGATATAGATCACATTGATCGAACCACGTAAATCTTGTATCTTATTTTCTATTTTCATTATCTTTATCTTTATTTTTATATCAAATAAGTTTAGATATAGAAATCATAGTCATGATAATACAAGGGTGTGTTGTAGGATTTCCTGCAACTACATTTTGGCGCTAGAAACAGGGAGGAGTAAAGGATTTATCCCTCCTGTAGCTTGTTGGTTCAAAAAATTTCCATGAAGATTAGCTATTGTTCATATTTTTCTAGATCTACAAAGTTTAGGTTCAAAAATGGAAATTTTATGGAAGAAATCACACTTTCAGGGAGTAAACATCATCAACAATTCAAAGACATGAAAAGAGTGAGAGAAAAAATTAGTTGTTGTGGTGAAATTTAAGGAAAAAATGGAAGTTTCAGTGGAAGATTTTCATGTTCAGGAGATGAAGGAAAATGTGAAAGAAGTTAAGGAAGGACGAAGAAAAGATAAGAGGCAGATGCTGCAATTTCTATCACAAACAGAAATTCGCACAGATGGTTCAAGGCTAAGTGAACAATAAATATGTCACGGTTTCGAATTCGCAGAGACACATATTTTTCATTTTCTTCTCATTTGCATGGGAGAATAAAATAATAAGGAAAAAAGTTATGCGTTAATTTCGCAGAGAGGTTCTTGCACAATTGGTCCAGAGAGCAGTATGTGCGTTCGTGGTCGCAAGTTCGAATTCGCCTGCGAACATAGTTTTCTTCTTTTTTACAGAGAGCGAAAAAATGATAATTTCGCAATATTGTTTCATTATTTCGCAAACAAGAGGCAGCACAATTGATCATCTGCGAAGTTAATGAGTTCATAGTCGTGTGATCAAGTCCCAACACAGGCGTATTATTTTCGTACATATATTTCTTTGATTATTTCGCACAGAAGAGAGTTGATGATAATTTCGCAGAGATATTTCGCAAAGAATAAGCTTGCACAATTGGTCACGAGGCATGAATGCAAGCAGCAGGTCGCGAGATCAATTCTTGCTTCTTGCATGATTATTTTTGTTACGCGAAATTTATACAAAATTGCCTCTCACACAGTTGGAATTTGATTACTTCCCAAGAAATTTGATTATTTCGCAAGAGAGGCTTAGCACAGTTGGTATGGTGCAAGAAAATCCAAGAAGCAGGTCGAGGGTTCAAGTCTCACTTCTCACACTTCTTTTTGCTGCGCGAAATTCATACATTTCAAGGAATTTATTCACTTCTCTGACAACAATAGTGACTCACATGAAAGATAAGTACCACCTCCTTGAACATTTTACTTTATACTAGGAACGAATAAAAAGATTTTTGATTTGATTTACAAAAAGCGATTCAATCGCACGATTACAAAGATTTCAAGATTTCAAAGATTATAAAGATTACTAAGATTTCAAGATTACAAAGACTTCAAAATTACAGAGATTTCGAGATTTCAAAATTACAGAAAACTGAGAAAATTCAATTTATATGTTTCTCTAGAATATTTCTTTTGCAGAGAATAAAAAGATTTTTGATTTGATTTACAAAACGCGATAGAATCGTAGAATTACAAAGATTCCACAACTACAAAGATTTCAGAGTTACCATGTATTAGAATTTCTCTTGAATATTTATTTTGATTCAAATGATATGATATTATGAGAATGAAAGAATGAATGAAAGAGATGAAAAAAATGAAAGAATGAATGAAAGAGATGACAGAAATGAAAAGATGAATGAGAGAATAAACAAACGCGAACATTTCGCAGAAACAAAGAGACGCGAAAATTTCGCAAAAACGCGAATAAAATTTCGCAGATAGAGGCGAACCTTTATGGCGTACACCCTAGTTCGCGAATAAAATTTCGCAAGAGGCAAATGTAAGACCTAAAGTGCGTCATAGAAGGGGGTACCTGTTGCATGGCTCAGGGAAAAGGTTACACCGCCCCTAGAACCTGAGTCATGGAGATTTGGGGTCAATAAAGCCCATCCAGGAGAGGTACCTTAGATTTTCAACCTAAGCTTTTGCTTTAGGTTGGACGACTAGGGGTATCTTTTAAGGAGTGCGGAAATCGATCAAGGCGCTGAGGTACACGGTTGAGTCAAGAGTGCGGGGGGCGTTGGAGCTTCTTTACCACTCTTGACAAGTCTTGGAAAATGATGCACTCGGCCCGACGAAAACCCCACTTAGGGTGTAGTCTCGTAACCATAATCCATATAGGCAAAAGGGATAAGAGGCTACGAAAACAACTGGTTGTTGTTAAGACTAGATGGGAGGAGCTAACCTTGTATGGTAGAAGTACGCCTCCTTGAAGGGGCAACCAGGGGGAAGATAAGGGCGGCACCCTCCATTAGGGAGCTGATAAGTGTCTTAAGACGCAAATGTCATGAGGCTTCTTACTCACGGGAGTATCAAGGCTTGTCATATTTGTGTGACAATCCTGAAGAGGCAATAATACTACAGAAAAAGATAAGACGAGATCAATGGGTCATTACATGAAAGTGTGAAGATGTCCTGCGATTTCGTCGCAAGACGGCAATGTCATGGGGCTTTATGTTCGCAAGAATATTTAGGCCTGTCATATTGTCGCAACAAAAATTCAAATAAAAGAGAGAGTTAAAGCAAGATCAACGGGTCCTTACATGAAAGTGTAAAGACGTCCTGCGATTTTGTCGCAATGACAAGAGGTGGCAAAATAAGACCTTTAACTAGGAAGGCAAAATAAGACCACATAAGAAGATGAGTAAGCAAATAAGCTTGCGAAAATGATTATATGTAAGCAAATAAGCTTGCGAATATGTATATGGAAATGAAACTGAGGCAGTGAAAATGCCGCAGACTTGATACTATGATCATACTGTTATGAGATACTAATAGTGCAGGAAAAGGAAAGATGAAACACAAGTAAGAACTTGTGAGGAACAATAACTACACGAAGAGGAATGCATACACTAAAGAAAAAGACAGAAAAATGGAGAATGGAGGCAATTTAAAGCTACATCAATTTTAGCGTGCAAAATGAGCTAAGTAACACAAACATTAGCTATACATTGCAATACATAATCATTCTCATCATACAAGCATCATACTCGCATCATAAAAGCATTGCATAAGCATTTCATAGCATAAACATCGCATACACATTTCATAACATAATCATCACATAAGCATTATATTCGCACAAGTACTTTACAAAACTGTACGGAATAATATTGCAGAATTTCGCAATAATATCGCAGAATTTAGCAGAATTATTCAGAATTTCACAAGATTATCTAGAATTTCGCAAGATTATTCAGAACTTCGTAGAATGATTCAGAACTTCGCAGAATGATTCGAAATTTCATAGAATGTGTCAGAATTTCGCAGAATGTGATTATCTCGCTCAATTATTTCGCACAATTATAAGCAACTTGAAGAGATTATACTATCGCATGAGCACAAAACATGAGACAGAGGAAAGATAAGAATGAAGAAACAATTCGCACATTCAACATTTTCTCAAGGATTCTACCCTCATAGATAAAAAACATAGGCAACTATGGATTACCAAGAAAACATTTTATGTTCTTTATCTTCTCGGCAAGAATCACCAAAAGTGGAGTAATAATTTCGCATGAATAGAGGCAATACTTATTATTCTCATTCAAGGACGGATACTTCTTATATTTCGAGGATTGAATACTTTTTATACTTCATCAAGGATACTTCATGCTTCTTATACTTCATCAAGGATACTTCATGCTTCTTATACTTCTTCAAGGATACTTCATACTTCGCATATTTCAAAAGATGATACTTCTTATTTACTTCGCAACATTCCGGAACATCACAAAAGAATAGAGGCAAGTACGTACTTTTCAAGTCTAGTATTTTTTTGCTCGTTCCTTCATCAACAAAGATCAAAGACTACTCCAACAACACGTATCTCGCTCCAACAATTACAACAACGGATTTTTTCTTGAAGATCGCTCTTCAAGCAATATTCAAGAAAAAAGAGGCAAGATGTAGGATCAGAATCTCGCAACAACGATATGCTTACGAAATTACTAGCAATACATCACGAAGACATCGCAGTATGATTTCAGAAAATGACATAACAGATGACATCAGCTTAAACGTGAGAAAAGTATGATGATCGTGCGAAATTTAGGATGTTTGCGAAGTTAACATTTGTAAGTTTGCAAATATACCGCAAGCCAGATCCGAAATTAGGGGAAATGTTAGCTGTACCCCACCATATATGAGCTGTCATCCATTATGTAAAATACTTATATAAAGAGAAAGGCAAGAGAGAGAAAGGAGGATAATCAAAAAGAAAAAGGAGAGAGACACTTTAGGGAGGACACATTTGTAGAGAGGGAGAGAGAGATAGCAGAATTTGTATTATTATCTTCTTCTTCCTTCTTCAACCAAGATCTCCTATTACTCATTAATGGAGTATCAATTGTAATCTATATGTAATTACAAACAATCATAGTGAAGATCCCTAACCCCGTGGATGTAGATCACATTGATCGAACCACGTAAATCTTGTGTCTTATTTTCTATTTTCATTATCTTTATCTTTATCTTTATTTTTATATCAAATAAGTTTAGATCTAGAAATCATAGTCATGATAATACAAGGGGTGTGTTGTAGGATTTCCTGCAACTACAAACACAAATCAGTCATGGGCGGTTATACTAATCACACATATTGGTCGTTCATAAGATATGCAATGAAGAACAATCCCAATAACGCCTGGCGATTTCCTTTTCGATTCACAAAAAAAGTTCATGAACTTACTTCCTTAAAACACATGTAAAAACATTGTTTCCTAGGATGAAATCCTCACCTCTTACCCATACATAATCCCAATAGCGTTCAAACGATTGTGTCTATGTCTTATCTACAAAGTTTAATGGTTAAGCAATAAACCTCGTATTGTATTTCTTAATACTTTGTCTATCTAGAGTGTTCATGCTTCGCAGTTTTGTTTTCAATATGCACGACTTGAAAGATACGTTAGGGAATGAAACAGTTCAAGTCAAATATCACTAACCTCAAGTGGAAGGATGATGTTGTGGTTGTAGCTCCTTACTTCTTCACTTCTTCAAGTCTTCGCAATACTTGTAATGTCTCAAATCCTAATACTTTCAAGCTAACCTATACGAAGTTGACTCTAGTACATTTAATCAAACGACTCTTAAATGAGTTTTGGTTCACTAAAGTATGACAACCAAACTTGACATACCAACGCTTGGTGGGTTCAATCGAGCTATGCTCTAACACTAACTACAAAGAGAGTTCTTGGACGGTATCCAAGACCAATGTCCAAGGATCAATCAAGTCTTATCCAACTAAAAAGGTTGGACCTAGCTACTTTGGTTAATCAACGCACAACCTATGATATTTCAATTAAAAAGATAAACAATATAATACAGAAAAGAAATAACACAAACACCAGAAGTTTTGTTGACGAGGAAACCGCAAATGCAGAAAATCCCCGGGACCTAGTCCAGATTGAACACCAAATTGTATCAAGCCGCTCCAGACACTAGCCTACTACCAATTAACTTCAGTCTGGAATATAGTTGAGTCCGAACTCAGTCTCCCACTGATTCAGGTACAATCACGCTCCTTATGCCTCTTGAATCCTAACAAGACTCTACGCAATTGATTCCCTTAGACGATGTCACCCACGACTAAGAGTTTCTTCAAATCAATTGAAGACTTTATACCAAATTTTCCTCCCACAGATTAAGCATATATTTGATTTCCTGATTTCCGATATAAACAGATGATCAGATCAAACGATAGATCCAGGTGATGGAAATCGATAACAACTTAGACAAGATCAGTCTGGCTATCCTCAAAATCTGAACTTATGCAACCCGAAGTGCAGCCTAGATTATTATTCACCTCACTAGTATAAAACTTGTGGAATCAACAAAGTATGAGACGAAGAGATTTTGTTGATTACTATTTACCTTGATTGATGGAGTAAGGATCTACAAACGATCAAGATTAGGATACTCAAGTTATCAAGATAAAAGATAACTAGATCTGGCTTCATGAATCCCAGTGCAGTCTTTGTAGTCGCTAAACCCTAAAAGGGTTTCTGGAGAGGACCACTCTAGATACAACTAGGACACACCAAAAAGTAGTGTCAGGATTCAAAGATCCCAGTTCCCAAGAGTTCCCCTTGTATAGACTTCAAAGCCTAAGTTGTTTTAGGTTTAAGCTAAGAAATATTTGGAACCAAGCAAAAAATATCCACTGTTAGATGAAAGCTTTGAATCTTAATCACATATACAATATATACACTAAGGTTAGGTAAAACCGTAACCGAACCGTGTATAAAGACTATGTTCAACATGGTTTTCTGAAACTAGTCAATTTGAACACAAAAGATTAACACTCATTTTCATGTTCACAGAGAAATTAATATTGAGTCACAATCATGTGATAAAATGAGTCTAGTGTTAATTAGAGAAATGATCAAATGCAAATTACTTCATAGAATTAATGTAATCGCAATTGAATCATGATCGACATAGTTTGTAAATGTACAAAGTACAATTACTTGAATCGTTCGTGAATCGGCTGAGTCATAGTACACGGACCGGTTTGCAAACTTATATGCAATAACCGAGTTCCGGAGTTTACAGAACTTCTCAGTTCATAAACTGGTTTGCAAAATTATGCAATTATCGGGTTCTGGACTCTAGAGAACTTTTCAGTTCACTTACCGGTTTGCAAACTTTGAACCAACTCAAAGTTTCGGAGTCTACAGAAATTTTTAGTTCACGTACCGGTTTGCAAACTTATGACCTTTGCCGGTTCCGTAGTTCAAAGAACTTTCAGCTTGCATATCGGTTTGGGTACGAAACTGGTTCTAGAACATAGAACTGTTTTGGCTCGCATACCGGTTTGATTATTTTAACCCGGTTCCCTTACCACAATTCCAGAATTGTTTGTATACGAATATACATACTTATCCGGATCACGAACTGATTTTCCCATGATGTACATACGAATATGCATATCACACAAATCTGAAAGTAGATATATAGCTACTATGCTACGTGTACAAATACATGCAATATGGCTTCAGACATATAACGGTTTTCTCAGTTTGTAAAAATGATAACACTGTCTTGTATTCCGAATATAGCTCCACGACGTTTATCATACAAAGACGAAGAACTACTCAAGGAACTGGTGGAACTTCATCGACTAAAAGGTATGTGGAGACTTGAACTTATCTATCACTCAAAAGTCTATCTACTCTATCTCCTATCTTGAGACAAAAGTCGTATTGCTGTATAGACTTCGATTATACACATTTGCTATTTCGAGCCGAGTTTATTTCGCTTATCTATTTCTCGAAATATGTGTTGGTAAGCTTTCGCTTTGGCCAAGTTCATCTTTACAAGTGACGTAATTCATGTTGATTATTTGAATATCTTGAAAATCGCTTTGATGAAGAATAGTGTGTGAGTAACCTCTATTTAACATCCTCTAAGAATGTTTCAATGATTGAAATGAGAGTTTAGAATATATAACCTTGAATGGATATAAACATTGTATGTGAACTCATACTTGTGTAAGTCCATAATCCTTGAACCAAAGTATGCATACTTTGCTACTCAGGATAACCGGAACTAAAGTCCGCGTACTGTCGGAAGTTCACGTCCCGTGAATTTCTGCTGGAGTTTGTGAACAGAAAACAAACTTAATCCGGGTACTTAAGTATGCGTACTGGTATGCATACTTGAGTGGGTTATATTCTAAAAACAGTTTATTCGTGAACTTAAACTTATATAAACTAAGGAATGCATATTTGCAAACCGTGGCTATAAAGTTCATGAATCGATTGGAGTGAATCAAAACCATTTTTGCTTCGATTGTGTATTGTATACTTCTATGAGATCTAAGCAATTGAACAACTCTCTAACTAGTTCTTTCGAGTCATTTGGACTAGTTATGGTGAAGATGAATATGGTTGATATGAAAGTGCTCATATGGCTAACCATTTGGTTAACTACTATTGAACTAAATAGGTGTACACGTTTAGGTACGATTACACAAACCTAAATGAACGTGCATTTCATTTGTGTATAACAAGCTAAGTTCGATCTAACGGTTGAAAGATATTAGCTTGAATCTAATCAGGTTTTAATCTAACGGTGAATATTGAATTCTTTGTTACCAAGGTAGCATTGATTGCAAACCCTGATTTGAAGACTATATAAAGGAGAACTCTAGTAACTAGGAAACCTATCCCCACACCTCCTGTGTGATACTAGTTGTATAAGCTAGAGTCGATTCTCCTTTAACCTTAGGTTTCTACCGAGACCCTGTAGGTTAACGACTTGAAGACTTCATTGGGATTGTGAACCCAGACCCAACTATTTTCCCTGTAGTTGCGTGATCTGATCTTGCTGTTTCTATCATATTGAGTACAATTGTAAAATTGGCTCGAGATTAATTTCTCTGATAGGCAAGATAGAAAAGTAGTCACAAACATCTTCGTCTCATCGTTTGTGATTCCGCAATATCTTGTTTCTCTAGTCGATTAAGATTATTGTGAGGTGATTGATAATTCTAGGTTGTTCTTCGGGAATATAAGTCCAGGTTATCGATTGGTTCTTGTTCACCTCGATTTATCAAAAGACGGAACAAAACTCATAGGTATTTCTGTGGGAGACATATTTATCTATTCCTATAGACTTTTCTGTGTAATACATATTTGTTTATTAAAGTCTTCGACTTTGGGTCATAGCAACTCTTAGTTATCGGTGAGATCAACTAAGGGAATCAAGTGCGTAGTATCCTGCTGGGATCAGGGACGTAAGGAGCGCAATTGTACCTTGGCTAAGTGTGAGATTGATTGGGGTTCAACTACATTCCAGACTGAAGTTAGTTTGTAGTAGGCTAGTGTCTGTAGCTGCTTAATACAGTGTGTGTTCAATCTGGACTAGGTCCCGGGGTTTTTCTGCATTTGCGGTTTCATTTTTAACAAAACTTCTGGTGTCTGTGTTATTTCTTTTTCGGATTATATTTTGTTATATAATTGAAATATCACAGGTTGTGCATTTAATCAATCAATTGGGAAATCCGACCTTTGGTTATTGATTGAAATTGATTGATCCTTGAACATTGGTATTTTGTGTCGTTCAAGTTAATTTCTCTTGTATTCAATTAGACTCGCAGATTTCTATTTGCTTGAGTAAGTATTGAATCGAGAAATTGAGATATAACTCTTTGATATGTTTTTTATTAAGATTGAGTATGACTGTCTAGTTGATTCTCTTAAAAGTATATTGGAGTTAGTCCATACAGATTGATAAGCGAATTATTGGGTGAGGTTGTTTTACCCCCACTTTTTCAATTAGTATCAGAGCAGGCAAAGATGTTTTAAGATCTTATAAGTCTGTGTTTGTAGCGATCTAACTCTATGGACAGAAATTCTATCTCCATAAACGTACCACCAGTCTTCGATGGCTCAAATTACTTATGGTGGAAAATCGCTATGCGTGTTTTTCTTCAAGCTCGTGATTTTCAAACATGGGTATGTATTGTTAATGGCTATGATCCTCCGGTTAATACAGAAGGTGATGTATCTATACCTAAGGATATTGGTAGATATAGTCCAGAAGAAATCCTTGCTGCAAAAAAAAATTCTGACGGCTTAAATGCTATCATACATGCCATTACCCCAGATCTTCAGCATCATGTGACTACGTGCACAAAGTCTAAAGAAGCCTGGGATATCTTAGAAACCGTATTTTTAGGGAATGCCTGTGAAAAAGAAGCTAGGCTTCAAAACTTAAATTCTGATTGGGAAAACCTCTGAATGGCAGATGGAGACTCATTTGATGAGTTTAATCACAAAGTGTCTGAATTTGTTAATGTATATTTTGCATTGGGTAATACTATTCCTGAAAAGGACATCCTGATGAAAATTCTCAGATCCCTGCCATCTAGATACGATTCTAAGAAGCATGCCATCGTTGAAGGAAATAATCTCGCAACGCTTTCCAGAAATACTCTGGTTGGGAAGCTAAAGATCTTTGATCATGAGCATACATCCAAATCTGGGAAGGATGTTGCTTTCAAAGCACAAAAGACCACTAAATTACTTCATAAAAGTAAAAGTGTTTGCATGTCTGAAGATGATCTTTCTGAGGCTGATTCATCAGAAGAAGATCTTGACAAGTCAGTCTCGTTGATTACCAGACAGTTTAGGGATCTTCTTTTGAAGAGAAGTAAACGGTTCTCCAGAGATAAATCCAGGTCATCAGTTAAGCCCCATAATCGTGTTCCTCCTAAAAACAGGGATAATGATGAGACTGATAACGAGGATATGCCTCAGTGCTTCAAGTGTAGGCTACTAGCGTGTCAAAATTTCAACCGTTTAGTCACGTTAACTTCAAATTTTTGATTGGGCGTGTTTATAGACCAGTCTATGGCCACATTAGGTATTGGGCGTGTTTATAGACTAGTTTATGGCCACATTAGGGAGTTGTGGCGTGTCCAAAAGGTTAGTCATGCCATTTAAGGTGTGGTTTTAAAGTTGGTTCATTATACACGCCAGTATATGTGTGTCCATAGTGTACGATTGATTGACACGCCAAATTCAAAGTGTGGCCAAAAAGTTCTTCTTTGGACACGCCAGTATATGTGTGTCCATAGTGTACGATTTATAGACACGCCAGTATATCGTGTCCATAGTGTAGGATATATAGACACGCCAAGTTGAAAGTGTGGCCAAAAAGTTCTTCTTTGGACACGCTAGTATATGTGTGTCCATAGTGTGCGTTCTAAAGACACACCGGTTTTATAGCGTGGCTAAAAAGTTCATTTTGAAAAAATTAATAAAAATCTTTCGCCCACATTCGAACGCATGACCTCGAAGATTTAGATAACGTACCAATCCACCAAGCTGGCCATCTTTAGATGTTTATGATTAGTGTTTCGAAAATACTAGATTGGTTGAACTACTCAACATTTAAATAAACACGCCAAGTTGAAAGTGTGGCCAAAAAGTTCTTCTTTGGACACACTAGTATATGTGTGTCCATAGTGTGCGTTTTATAGACACGCCGGTTTTATAGCGTGGCTAAAAAGTTCGTTTTGAAAAAATTAATAAAAATATTTCGCCATATTCGAACGCATGACCTCGAAGGATTTAGATAACGTACCAATCCACCAAGCTGCCCATCTTTAGATGTTTTTGATTAGTGTTTTGAAAATACTAGATTGGTTGAACTACTCAACATTTAAATAAACACGCCAAGTTGAAAGCGTGGCCAAAAAGTACACCCAAAACCCTCAAGACTAATTCCCTAGCTTTCTCTGGAATAGATTCTGACTTGCATGTTCTGCAAGTTATTGGGTTCTCCAAAACTATTTCTGCAAATCTTCTAAACACCTATAATCAAAATTTCTTTGGTAATCCGTTGCATTGGAATGCTATAAATAACTTGGGAGTCTGCAATTTGGTTTCTAAAAGATCCTACTCCTGGACTATGTGTGCTATCAAAATTTCCTCTCAGCTACCACACTGCATTTCTGGTAAGATTTTTCATTGTTCTCTCAAGCATTCCTGTACTAATATGTTATTCTATCTCTATAACTTCAAAGTTGCCTATGCTACCAGTTGGAGTAGTTCATATGAATGCCCAAATAAAACTATTAACCCCATAAAACAATTTCAAACCTTCATGATAACGAGAAAATTTCCAAAGGTGTCTAGTTTTCTTTAGTTATTCCCAAAAATGTTATAAATTACCAAAAATGTTTGAATATGTACCCATTGCTTGATATTGTGTACACAATATTAAGAATCCACACCTATAATGTGTACACATTATACCTTTTTCGGAATTTTTAAAAAACTAGACATTTTTAGTAAATAACTTTCTGTAGAAAACACTTTTGGGCATAACCCCCTTTCAAATTCCCCCTGCTATTTACTATAGTCACCATATCAAGCTCAAAACCAAAATTAAACACAACAACCACTCAACCAAGCATAATACAATAACCCAGAACCACATATACATTCAATTGAACATCATTGTCTTTAAAACCAACACTATTTAATCCAAAATCAGCACCACTAGCATTAACTGTTTATCCATGAGAAACATATGCAATATTCAGCCAAAAAACATTTACATGAATACTTACTTTACCATCTGGAAGGGGATGGTTGAATACTGGTCAAGCTCCTGGTGCAACCCCAGAGGTCCCCACACCACTTCCAACAACCTTCTTGTTAGCTCCACTCCTTTCTGGTGCATCCCTCCTCCTTGGCACAGAATAGTTTCCCCTAGGAGGAGGCATAGGCACTACTATATCCTCAGGAATCTCATTACAATCAGTTATCTCCCCTGGTCCGAAGATTGCAATATCATAAGCATCCTCTGCCAACTGTCGCATCACTGGTGCCAGCATGAAGATATTGGGGAATACTACCACATCATTGGGGAGACCATGAGTGTCATTCTCCTGAATCTTAGCTTTGCATGCAACTGGAACTGGTGCAGAATAGAACCCCTGTCTAGCACCACCACAAACCACCTGCTGCTCCCCTACAAGTACCACACCTTCATTAATCACAAACCGGCCTTTGTCAGGATGAACGACATACACCACCCACCCTTCATCATCCCCTTGGAGTTGAGGAAGTTGAGGATCCAACGCATAAACACTGGCACTATCATGCATAACAACCCTATCCTCTCTGACTTCTCCAACACCTCTGGTACCAACTTGCATGTTTGGCTTTGGTTCCTCACTACTGCTACTGCTTATCTCTACTACCTGTCAAATTGAAGAAATGGGGGAATCCCAACCAATAACACCATCACAGTTACTAATAAAGCCAATTACAACTATGAAATTCACTTTCAACACCTTGAACCCAACAATTCTTCCATGATTATCAAAAATCAATACCTGGTTTTCTTGCATATTCATCTTAGCCTTCTTTTTCTCTGGTCTACCCATGGATTCCTGATTTGTAGACATGGCTGGGCGATCATTCAAATTTAGATATGCATTATAACCTCGCTTATACATAGCTTCAACAATTGGAACACTGAAGGGATTTTGCGGAGATGGAATGTGGAAGTTACAGAGTTACGGAATTGGAAATTAAAACTGATTTCTTCCAAACAGGCCTTATGGACGAGAAGACCAACAGTTAACACATCTCACCCATCCTTTTTCAATCCTCGAGATCAATTAGTTGAGATATCGTGGAGACACATGCCTATTAAGTGCATGCAAATACCTATTGAACGCCACCCCAACTTATTGGCCGTTAAGAGTCGGCAGCAAACACTTGGCAGCTATTTGGCAAGCAGACTCTCTAAGCGGGATACCCGTGACCCGAAGTCGAAACCCAGTACCGAACCGCAGCTGCCCTCAACTATTTTCGTCATAGACGGGCTTGAAGTGGAAAGTGGAAGCCCAATTACCTTAAAACTTCTAGAAGAAGACGATGTCATCCTTCTGACGTCTGAATGGATGATCGTATGGTAGGTATCTTCTATGCCCGATATAAACCTCTTTTCTATAATGTTTTAGCCTGACATAGTAAGTATTTCTCCCACACACCTTACAGGCGTCTCGTCCCTGGTAAGGGCAACCACACAGTGTACCGAGAGCAGGGTAATCATTTATTGTCCATAAAACAACTGCACGTAGAGTAAACATCTTCTGTTTCAGCGCATCAAAACATTGGACTCCCTCAAACAATTCCTTGAGATCCTCGACAAACGGTTGTAACATAACATCGATGTCCTTACAAGGCCCCCCATCGATAATTAATGACAGCATGGTGAACTTTCTCTTCATACACAACTCTGGCGGAAGGTTGTAAATCACTGTCAGAATTGGCCACACACTGTACTGTTTTTGCATGCCTTTGTTTACGTCAACCCCGTCAGCCGAAATTCCTAGCCGCAGATTTCGAGGATCATCACGAATTACGGGATATCTTTCATCTATATTTTTCCATGCTGGTGAGTCCGCCGGATGCTGTAAAACACCCTCTTCTTTCTTTCTGGTGTCGTGCCACAATAAATATTCGACAATTCTCTTTGATTGAAACAGCCGTTTCAGTCTTGGGATAATTGGGAAATACCACAAGACTTTTGCCGGAATTTTTTAATAAACCTCGTGGGTGGTGTAGTCAACTTTCCATCTTGATTCCCCACAGGTGGGACACTTGATATGATCCTCGTAATCCTTCCTATAAAGAATGCAGTCATTGATGCATACATGTATCTTTTCGTAACCTGAACCCAAATCTCTCATCACCTTCTTAGCTTCATATGTACTTTTCATCATCTCATTTCCTGGAGGGGGCATGGATTTAACAGCGGTAGAAGTTCATTGAATAACTTGTCGGAAGCTCGTGCTTGCTCTTCAGGTTAAACAATTCACACATTACAGATATCTTTGTAAAATCGGCACATCCTTCGTATAGGGGTTTCCCAGCATCTTCGAGTATCCGTTGCATCTTCTCAGAATCCTTTGAAAAGTTGTCTCCTAATAAAGCACTAACCATTTCTCTAGTCTCTGCAGCATGTGTTGGTTCATCAGAATGCGGACCGTTGTTGCCATTACCATCCAGAAGTGTCCACCTTGATGACTCATCTCCTTCTCCGTGCTTAGTCCATACCGCATAATTTTGAATGAATCCAGAAGAAAATAAATGATACTTAACTTTACTTGCCTTGTGCGCGTAGAGGTTGAGACATTTCACAGATGGACATAGAAACTTAACTTTGCCCTTGTGGTATGGTTTCCGTTTCCCATTCGCAATATCCTGTTGGTATGTATGTGTAGCAAACTTTATAAATGCATCGACTCCGTCTTGATAACGCGGTTTGGTTCTATCGGTATACATCCAAGATTTATCCATTTGTTGCCATTTGTTGTATGTGGAGGTAGGGAATGAGTAGGTTCTCTAATAGGATACAAGTGGAGTGCAGATGGTATTGAGTTTGCAAATTTTGTTACTAGAAAACTACGACACTTGGATTCAATGATTTATTACCCCAGCCATACATATATGAAAAGACAACCCAAATTAATGATCTCACTTACAGAAAAAGAGACATCCAAGATTTTCAAGGAGGATGGGCAGGGTAATTGTAATGGAATAAAAGCAAAAAAAAACATCAAACATCTCAAACTTATCAGAAAAGATAATAGAGAGCCTCTCCCAAAACACTATACCAGAAAGCAGAAGAAATGGTTGTGAATGAGATAAATAAACAACATATTTGAACAAAAAAGAAAAAGCCAAGGAAAACATCAAGCACGAAACTAAAAACCAACAGATAAAGATCTGCAATCAACTCTTGACTAATGAGGCTATGTTCTTAATTCATGCGGTTGTACCAGCAGACTGATACATCAAACTCCTAGCCTAGGTTCAGAATCAGCACACCAACTAGATTATCAACCTCAACCCAAATTTCACCACTACAATTAGTCTGCAAAAATTTCAATAAGAAATTGGACATTTAACATGTCAGATTCTTAAATATTTAAGGAATTCCTTGGGAATGTTGAACAATAGTTTTCATCAAATTATCCTCTATCTAGCACCAAAAGGAGACGAGCGAACTATAAATTCATATGCTTGAACCAGCTAAGGATTGCGGAAGGCAAGTTATGTGCTGAATTAGCTAAGGTCTAGAAGAGAAACACAATGCAAGGTTGTCAGTAGTCACTATGTAGTTACCTTCACTATGTAATTACCTTCACTATTCAATGATTATGTGCTTAATATCTATCTGGTCGACGTTAAAAAGTGTCTTCTCACTTTATAATGATGGTCTTCTATGAATCAAGAGTCATTATTTATACTCCCCGAGTCCATTATGATATGGTCTAAGGTATCATATATGTTTCCATTACTGTAAATAAAGAGCTCCTTAATTGCTTAACGATGATTGTGTTCCATGACTCACCGTAAATGCCCACTGCCTACATTTAAAGGTTGCTGCTGCTAGCCAGCTACTGTGGGACGTGGTCCAAAAAGAGGATGATTTGAACAAACAAAATTAGGGTTTCTGTGAGTGAAGGCTGTGGATCTTGGTTCTTTTTTTTGCAAATTACTCTGATCATACTATGACCACATAATGCATTTTAGTCATACACAATTGAATTGATAAAGGTGCAACATAATCAATTCAAGATGAGAAACAATCGGATCAATCGTCAATATGAAATTCAAACTGTCACCAAATTAACATCAATCAAAACTAATCAGCAGAAGAAACTAAAAGAAATCACACACATCAATCAAAACAAAACAAATCAAGATCAATTTCCAAACAGATTTCAATAAAAATTATAAAATTAATATCAATCTATTCAATATTTCAAGTTGAAACAAGAAAACAAAGTAATCTCTCTTACCAGGTAGTAACTCTGATTGAGATTTATGAACCCTAAGAAACTTTTACGCCGGTGTTTTTTCACTTTCCCTTTGATTTTATTTTCAGAACATGTTCGGTATTCCCAATTGCCTTAGGGAAACAAATCCTCGTCTAATATTTTCTATTAAGAGTAAAAACTAATAATTTATCACGAGTAATTTTTTTTTGTGGCCTCCTCTAGCTTGTGGCCTCAAGCGGTGCTTTCTCTGCTTATACTACAGGGTTGGCCCTGCCTGAAACCCTAGCGATAGTGATTTTAAATTAAGAAAAACCCATCCCCCATTCATGAAATTAAACAAGTAAGTTCGAATTTAATCTGATAATAAAAACCCATCCCCCAAGTCCGCCCAAGTTATGTTCGTCGGGTTCCTCGGGTTGGCCCAAGTTTCGCCAGACATATGAAGGATGTAGATGGCAATCCTATTGCAGCAGAGGTTCAGCAAGAAGAAAATGAAGGATCAGAATATGGTGAAGATGATGAAGATGATGAGGATGGAGGTTATGGTCCTGCAGCTTCTACTAGCACTGATAGCGGCATAGACTTCTCCTATGAAGAAGAGGGCTTTAACACCGACGATGACGATGATCAGTGGTGATCATCTAAAGAGCATTGGGAAAATATTTTTAGGAAGACATAGGAGGATTGCATTCCTTGAAGTCTTCAGATCATCTGCGTGAAAATTCACAAAGATTTTCCTAATGCTTGTAGTTGCTGGTGTTGTTGGAACTGAAGGAGAGGTCTAGTCTTCTGTAATACATGATACATCTTCTAATGGATGGTAAGTGTTTTTTTTTGGGGTTTTTATTTCGGCACAAGGTTGATCTTGTAAAGGTGTTGTTTTGGTGTTGACAAAGATCAAACTCGGTAGTAGTAGTGGTAGGTATTTTGCTGGTACTTGTTATGGAGGTTATGGGAATTTTGCTTATCGGACGGCATCGGAGTTGGTTGTTCAGGTGTAAGTCGAACTGGAATTGGTAGTGTGTCTAGTTCTTTTGCTTATGGTTTGATTGTAAATGGAACTACTTAGTAGTTAGTGGTCTGATCTGTAATGGTGATGGTGTTTGTAAATGTGGTTAATGAAATATTGTCTTTTTTCGGTTTCTCTTTGTGATTTCAACCGTGGTATGTTGAAACAAAATAAACATTATTCTCTATCCTGTCTAATTCACTTTATGGAGAGGCATATACACACCTAGTCTGAATCTACAATCTGAGATGTTCATAATCACCAAAAGATGTTCATAATCTTAAATCACCTACAGTCTGAATCTATAATCTGAGATGTTCATAAAGCATGCAATTGAGATGTTCATAATCACCAAAAGATTCTCAAATCAGGGTACAATTCACATCAACATAAAAATAAACCATGAGACATGAGCCAAACCATGCTGCAGTTCAAGATATTGCAATACACCAGCGTCACATAATGCCTGTCAACAGGTGCTGGCTCTATGAAAAACGCGTAAACCCTGGTAAACCGCGCATGATCAAAAAATGCTGGTGTCTATGAATTTTGCAAAGAATCAATTATTATTGTAGTAATGATGTAGTAGGAAAAGTTGCGTCTGAAATTCAATAAGGAAGGAGTATTTTGTTAAATAAGGAATGTAAAATTTTAATTTTAACAAGTGTACTATATATCTCATTGACATGAATGATTAACGTGTCAGGATATTTAGAGATATCTTTAGGGTTACAGCAAGATTATAGGCGTCTAAATAGAACTGACAATCAGTAGTCTAATCCTACAATCCTAAATGCAATATTTTTCTTCTCGGTCTCGCAAAATCCGCAAAATCCCACTTTCCATATATCACCTTGATTTTCATTTGTTATATTCATGGTAAACATAACCTACCCACTATATTTAGATTTGCATACTAGATATGTGTAGGGGAAAAAAACCACTATATTTAGCTAGATTTGGATCCTAGAAATAAGAAATTAGATACCTCGTTCGTAAGTAAAAGAAAGAAGGAATTGAGAGGATGAGTTCTAATGAGAAATGTGTTGTTCCTGCCAATGGTCTTATTGATAATGATCCTCCTCCTCCGAAGGGCTTTGCTTCATGGGATGACTTTGTGGAAAGCATTGGTGATATACTAGAAGATTTTGTCGATGAAGAATGGGAATTAGTTCATAATAAAAAAATTATCCATGTTGAAAATGATCCTCCTCCTAAGGGTTTTGCTTCTTGGGATGCATTTGAGAAAAGCTATGGTGAACATTTGGATAATGATTACAATGAATAAGAACATGGGAAGCCACCAAGACAAACAAATTTATGGCTGAGCACTCGGCATTGACTAAATTAAAGTTTTTTACATTATTTTTAGTATGCTAATTTTATTAATGTGTAAGCACAATTATGTAGCATTCCTAGGCCTACTGTTCAATTGTGCTCTCAATTTTATTTTATTTTTTGGTAAAGTTTGTCAGATTTGGCACTGCAATTTATGAAAAATTTGGCTATTTTCTCGGATACAAGACTCAATATACAGTCCCTATCATATTCATGATCCTATCACTTTAACAGCAAACCCACAACAAAATCATGGTTAACCCTAACATCCAAATCTCTACACCAAGCCCCCTTAAACACATTACTCGTTCATTCTGTTTTGTCAAAATATTGATACTCCAACAGATGAACAATGGACAGAAATTAAACAACATATGCGCTTGGAATCTAAAGAAAATATTGCATCCATAAATATTAAACATTCACAAAAACTATACTTCCAGCAGCTTTACAAACAGACTAATTAAACATCAAAAAAAAAAAAAAAAAGATTACACTCATAACACAAAAACTAAAAACATATTTAACTAAACAAAAGATGATGGATCAAGATGTGATTGAATACCATTCTTGCATAGCAGAACCATGAAAACAGAGGACTAGATCAGTTATAATCCCCTTCTTCTTCACTGCTGCTGTCGACAATCGTAACCACATCTTTGTATGTCCAATCATCATCGTCTTCATCTTCATCCTCAAGCGCTGGCCCAAACCAAAATAAGTGTTATGGATCATCTAAATCATCATCCTCATCATCATCATCATCATCATCCTCAAAATCATACTCATCATCCTCTTCATCGTCTTCCTCTTCTTCATCGTCCTCCTCTTCTTCATCGTCAACATCATCATAATCATCAACATCTCCAAAACAAGGAACAACCTCGCAACCAAAATAATCAACAATCTCTTTGTCTCCATCAAGAAGAAGAAATCGGAA
Organism: Papaver somniferum; assembly: GCF_003573695.1. Taxonomy (NCBI): domain Eukaryota; kingdom Viridiplantae; phylum Streptophyta; class Magnoliopsida; order Ranunculales; family Papaveraceae; genus Papaver; species Papaver somniferum. The sequence goes on from NC_039366.1 coordinate 174,780,922, forward strand.
GGAAGTTACTAGAAGAGCAGTCATTTTGTCTAGTTTGATACTAAAACTTTTATTTTTTGATACTAAAATCCTAGTTTAGAGAGAGACTTGGAAACGAAAAAGCGGTATTGTCCAGTCTCCCTTCCTTGCTCGTTTTTTATACCGTGACACACGTTTTCACTTTACCTCTAACTTAGCCACGTGCAAACTTGGCTAGTGAACAAGTATGCGGCTTTGGAAAATAAATAAAAAGTAATATAAAAAAAATATTGGATGGAAAATTAAAATCAAGGAATTTATCTGGGTGGAGATACTCCCCATAAATTTAGATATGGACGATAAATACTTGCTAAGAATCATGACATTGAAATATAAATTGGTTTACAAGCTCGTCCAAGAGTGAAATCGGTAAAAATGGAAAATTACCATTAAAAAATTTGTCTCGGTGGAAATACTCCCCGGAAACTTAGATTTGGACGAAAAATTCTTGCTAAGATCATGACATGGAAATAAATAAAAATTGGTTTAGAAGCTCGTCCAAGAGTGACATCGGTAAAAATGGAAAATTACCATCAATCAATTTATCTTGGTGGAGATACTCCGCGTAAACTTAGATTTGGACGATAATACTTGCTAAGATCGTGACATCGAAATATAAATTGGCTTACAAGCTCGTGTAAGAGTAACATCGATAAAAATGGAAAATTACCATTAAGCTATTTGTCTCGGTGGAAATACTCCCCGGAAACTTAGATTTGGACGAAAAATTCTTGATAAGATTGTGACATCGAAATAAATAATACTTGGTTTAGAAGCTCCTCCAAGAGTGACATCGAGTCTTGTCGACGAAGCCAATCATAGTCGTTCGTGAATTCATAATGCTAACCAATCAAATAAACTAGTTTCACCTGATAACCTAACATCCCCAAACATCCTTGCCAATATTATCGGCTGATCGGTACGATACAACCAATAATGCGATATCATCGGATATTCATATGTATCGCTGATATATCATGTTTCGTCCAGTTATCGCTGATAACTGTCATAAAATTAAAAATTTGTTTAGAAGCATATTCCCGACGAGTGACATCGGTAAAAATTGAAAATTACCATCAATCAATTTATCTTGGTGGAGGTATTCCCCATAAACTTAGATCTGGACGATAAATACTTGCTAAGATCGTGACATCGAAATATAAATTGGTTTACAAGCTCGTTAATGAGTGACATCGGTAAAAAATGGAAAGTTACCATCAATCAATTTATCTTGGTGGAAATACTCTCGGAAACTTAGATTTGGATGAACTATACTCTCTAAGATCGTGACATCGAAATAAAATTTGGTTTAGCTGAATAAGCCATGTCCAAGAGTGACATTGGTAAAAAACTTGGATATCGAGTCTTGTCGATGAAGCCTATCATAGTCGTTCGTGAATTCATAATTCCGACCAATCAAATAAACTAGTTTCACCTGATAACCTAACATTCCCAAACATCCTTGCCAATATTATCAGCAGATCAGTCCGATACGACCAATAATGCGATATTATCGGATATTCATATATATATATATATATATATATCGCTGATATCTCATGTTTCGTCCAGATTAAAGACACAGACATGATAAAATCCTATATTACCGACCAGTATTTTAGAAAATAAATATTGATCTCGGTTCTTTTAATACAAATTTAATTGTAAGAGCTAGTTAGAATTGCTTCTAAGATTATGAATTGGGATTTTAATCAAAAAAATTGCACCAAAAAAGCATTTATGATCTTCCAAGGCACTAGTTAAGACTATATTAATAATTTATTATTTTACTTCTAAGAATATGTGAATTGTGAATAAAATAGTGTAATGCAGTTGACTCAGTAGTAAGGAATAGATAGTACTCTATCCAAGTCACTAGTAACAAAGGAATTAGCTAGTACTCCAACAATAACTTAAGTACTTCAGTTTGCAGTGGTATTTTTTGATCTTTGATCTTTTCTAATTTAACAATCTGTGTAGAATATTCTAGTGTGACCCTGTCCTAAATACCAGCCCCATCACTAAATACTAGGAGTATATATATGGAACATTCCTATGATTGATTTTTGGTTTTGAGGGGTACATTCATATGGTAGTTGTACTTTGGAACTTCTTGTTATGTGTGACTAAAAGAGAAGTATTATAACAAGAGCCTGTATTGTGTGACCTTTTGGAGTTTATTCTCTCCTTCAAAAGCAGTGTTCTGTCAATCACAACGCTATTGCTTTTGTCAATCATCATTACTCAGTTTCTCATTTTTGTCAATCATCACAATGATTCCCTTATTTTTTGTGCGCATGTAAAAGAAGAAGATGTAGGTAGCCATAATGAGTATCTTGTGCGGTTGGGTACATGCAAAAGAAAAGATAGATCTCTTCAGTACTCCTCTTCTTCTGATTTTTTGTGCGCATGCAAAATAAGAAGATCTAGGTAGCCATAATGAGTATCTTGTGCGGCCTTGTTGGGTACATGCAAAAGAAAAGATAGATGTCTTTGGTACTCCTCTTCTTCTGTTTTGCCAAATAATATAGAGAAGATTATTTTTTGTTTCTAAAATGTCTGTCACATTGGGTTGGCTTGACCCAAATTTGGCATTGGTGGAAAGATCCCTTGTGGTCCAGTCTTTCCATAAATTAATGATATATTTCTTCCATTTTGGTTGTGCCTAAATTAAAATTAAAAATCTGATAACTGTCATAAGGGATTATGTTTATATAATGTATATTATAGAAAACTAAGTTGACTCGACGAGTTAAGATAATGAAAATTGATTGATTAACAAACAAATATCAAGCAAAGAATTTGAACATGAGCATATATTAAAGAACCAATATTTTTATATTATTCATTCTAAAACTAAACGAAGCAAAATAATACCAACATCCTCAATATTAAAAAACAAAAACCACATTATTCGAAAGTTTCTTTGATAATCTGCTCAACTAAAACCATCGCATCTGGTACTCGTGTTGCAGCGTTAGCAGGCTGTGATGGAACTTCAAGTACCTTTTCTTATAGAGGTGTCTCCATGGGTATTTCTGGTGTGCCAGACACAGTTTCACCAACATGCTCATTCGAAGGAATGGGAGCATGGACACTATCCATTTCAACAGAAGCAGAAGCAGGAAGAGTAAGATTGTTAACATGAGCTTGAACTTCAGCTAACAGGGGCATGCCAGGAACCTTACACACGTCATCAATAGTTATGGTGATCCTTAGCTTTCTAGGGACAGCCATTACTATCCTTGAAATTGTCTTAATGCTCTCGGTATTGTTCTTATTGGAACTCATTTTCTTCGTCTAATATATCAATCTATCTTTTATGCTAGTGTGGTTTGTACGACCTCTTTAATTAATAGTATATATATATATATGTATGTATATGTATATATATGTATTAGAAAAACCTTAATTTTTTTAGGTTAGGAGCATTATCTCCAATTACCTAATTTAGTTGTATTCCGCATATCACTCTCAAATAAACAAAATATAACAGTTTCCATATTGACAAATATATTCTCATATACGCGTACAACACCACATTGATTTTAGTATATAGTATGATTTATCTAAATACGGAAAAATAGCACGAAAAATTGCGTAAACACAACCATGTTGATTGAGTACATATATGCTTTATCTTATAGTATATCATAATCATGTACTCTTCGCTAATGTGCATGCCTTGGATAAACTCTTGACAAATCTGTAGGTATCTGAGTTATCTCTTTCCATGATTCTCCATGCCTAATCTTCTCTGAACAAATTTCTATTTTTGGTGTAATTCCCTCGGTAATTCACACCTACTCAAAGCCATGCGCAACAATTCCATCCAGCCAAGCGCTATAACCATGCCCAAATTCTCTTTTGGCTTTCGTATATTGGTCAACACCATAAATTACATCTATATATGATTGGCAATAGCAATATATATTGGGATCATTTTTTTTCTTCAAAAGACTAATATACTATGGTCATAACCCTAATTTCTTGTCTTCAAAAGATTAATATACTATGGTCATAACCCTAATTTTTAAATCTGCAATGGACACATAAATAGAATGTTGATAAACTGGAATAAATGTCACACAAACACGTGAAAATATTTGTTTCTTGTTTCGATCATGGATTTTTAAATAAGGCATGCTGATTAAGGATGCGACCATTGGCCAAACGGTGTAACGGTTCGCACCCCTTCGTATTACGCTTCACACTAACCGAATAGATTTTGAAACACCAAAAGACGTGAAAATTCCAACAGGTGTGTTGTGTGGGGACACATATTGCATCCATTGGATGTATATATAAGCATTCAACAAAAACGAAATCCTAAATACTTCTACATTAAAAAAAAATATTTCACCAGTAATAGTAATGGAAATGTTGTCGGATTTAACTTCCGAGATACTACACCTCCTCCCAAGTACAGAAGGTATTTTGGCAAGCAAATGTGTATGCAAAGAGTGGAATTTTTTCCTTGCAGACAAAAGAATTGGACTCCTTTTCGGTTTCACTCAAAAAGTGACAGAAGAAAAAGTTATGCAACTCTTCTACAGAGAAAAAATTGAGGAGGAAGATTACTACACGATGATGGGAGATTTCTATCAGATGTCATTTGGAAATAATGGTACCTGGAATATTATCCGATCCTATGATGAAAACATGTCACACCCAATCGTTGGATATTGTAATGGTCTGGTATGTTTTTATGTTTCACACCACGGCATACAAGATCCTATCTATATTATGAATCCAACAACGGGTGAGCACCTCCATATGCCACAAATATGCGATCCAACACCAATGCCACAAATTAGTTGGGATCCACGATTCGTCGTAGGGGGGTTCGGCTATTGTAAACATACCGGTGAATACAAAGTAGTTCGAATTCAAGTGGACGGTGAAGTGGACGTACACACTCTAGGCGACAACAGGGGATGGAGGAACATCGGATATTTTCCTTTTACTTTTTGGGATTCAGGTGTGTACGCACATGGTTGTATTTTTTGGATAAATCATTATTTTTATGACAATATTCAGATAGTATCTTTCAATTTGGACAATGAGACATTCTAGTCACATTCGCCACCCCCGCATCATATTTATGAGAATGGTGGTTTCAGTACTCCAAAACTTGGAATGGTCTTGTCTGGAATTCGCCTTTTATTTTACAATATTCACGATATTTATGATCTCCGGATTGATTTTTGGGCACCCATTTCGGATAATGATATTCATGCACGGGCACCCGGTGTAGAATGGAATTGGGAACTTAAGAGGAGCATTGTCTAGGAAGAGCCTTCGAATCTATGGTGGCCGCCTTATAAGCTTATAGCCTTGGGAAAGAACAACGACGTCCTATTGCAAAACAACCGATGTTTAGCGCGTTATAATGAACTCACCAGAACTTTGACAGAAATTGAGGAGATAAGGTGGGAAAAGGTTAGATTTATTCCTCACATGAGGAGCGCCATCTCGTTGAGGAATTTTGGAGGACAATCGGAAACATGTACTGACGATGACCATTCCACAAACATATTCCGAGTGTAGTGTTTTTGTTTTGATTAGAGTAATGTAGTTTGGTGTTCAATATATATATACTATATATTTTTAAAAGTACTATTTTTCATCTTTGATTTTTTTTTCGTATCTTGTTTGGACTAAAAGTTGTTTTTGAAATCTGAAGAATCAGAGTTGGTCTTATTTTGGGTAATAATGGTTGGTATTTTATTTAATGGATTTAATGCTTTTAAACATATTCCCGACTAATTTAGAGGGGGATTTTCTTTTATGGTGGTTAATTTGGTATATAGGGAGGCATTTCTGTATTCCAGTTGTATTTATGGTTATAAATTTTGCGAATCTATAGGGAGACTTTTATGTGTTCATTATTGTAGAAAATATGATATCAAAAACTTGATGAAAGGAACACAGAACTAAAACTCAAACAAACTTCTCTTGATTGATGTATTTCGACTCATGGATTGATGTATTTCGACTCATGGCTCAACAGCCTATTTATATGAGTAACAAACTTGACTCTCAAGAAAAATAACTTTCCAAACATAATCAAACTCTAACAAAGAAACTTCTAGACAATTCTCACGTAAATAAACTCTTAAAACCAGTAATACTTGCAACCCAAATAAACTTCTATAAACCGTACCATGTCAACAAGAGTTGTTGATCCATTAACTTCATGTCAACTGTACCAGTTGACTCAACCATATTGGTTTATTCTTCATGTCAACTGTGCCAGTTGACTCAACCATATTGGTTTATTCTTCATACTATCTTGGTTTATTCTTCAACAATTATAATAAAATCTGAGAAGGGAAAAGAAAAATGTAAAAAGAAGTGAGAATTTGAGATGCAAATGGTATAAGTGATTGATAGACAAATCAATGATGATATTCTTAAAAATGCGCACGAATGAAAAAGATTTTGTGACTAATCGGGATTCTTTTTGTAGACGAATTATTGATTTGAAACTGGTGTTTGACACCAAAACACAAAACCAGAACATAAATGGGCAAAAAGAGAGATACATAAATTATGGTACCATTAGCCCATATTTGTAGTGATAAATTCACGTTTTGTATTTTATAGATAGTTCTTGTTTTATATTATCAACCAACACCATTGTAAATATTAAGATGTTGTCGTGACGGGTATTCTAATTCCAAGAGGTCAGTATTAGTGAATTGGTATCTTTTCATACCTACTTCATGACGTAATGGTTATCCTTTAGATTTTGTTTCCTTTTAAATAAAAATTCAGTTATAGGTTTAAGCTATAACCGCTTATAAGATAAAACGAGAAAATATTCTTTACTTGCCAGATCATTAAGGACGCGACCTTTCAAATATAAAACATGCAAATATGCGTTACTTGTCTGCTCATTAAAGACGCGACCTTTCAAATAATGCCTGCTCATCAAGGACGCAACCATTCGCCAACAGGTGTATTGGATGTCTATATAAGCATTACTCGTATATTCTTGTAGCATTCTACAATATTAAGAAAATCTTAAATGCTTTAAAAAAAATTGATAATATTTCATCAGTATAATAGTGATGGATATGTTGCCGGAATTAACTACCGAGATACTACAGCACCTCCAAACTGCAGAAAGCATTTTAGCAAGCAAAATTGTTTCCAAAGAGTGGAATACTATCCCCGGGACAAAAGAATTGGACTCCTTTTTGGTGTCACACCAAGAATAGGGAAAGAAGTTACTCAACTCTTTTATAAAGAGGAAGATTTCAGCCCGATCGTAACAGCCAACAATCACGACGACCCGAATGATGGAACCCATGAAGATTTTACTAAGTTGCACCCAATAGTTGGATCTTGCAATGGTCTGGTCTGTTTTTATGATTCACACCACGGCATACAAGATCCTGTATATGTTATGAATCCAGAAACTGGTGAGCACCTACATCTTCCACAACTATGCATCCCAATTATTGCACGAGATCAAGTACTTTCTTGGTATCCTGTAATTGGGGGTTTCAGATACTGTCAATGTAATGATGAGTACAAGGTAGTTCGAATTCACATGGATGGTAAAGTTCAAATACATACTTTAGGAGACAAGAAAGGATTGAGGAGCATGGGAGATTCCTTATATTTTTCGGAGTTCAGGTGTGTACGCAAATGGTTGTATTTTTTGGAAGGATTTTGTCAGTGGGATAGTGGCATACTTTCTTTCAATTTGGACACTGAGACATTTCATCAACATTTGCGACCCCCGCATCATATTTCTAGGAGTGAATTCCCATCAGTTGGGATGGTTATGTTCGGAGTTCGCCTTTTATTTTATTACATCCATGAGGCCTGCTGTGATGAGGGGATTAATCATCCCCGGATAGATTTCTGGGCACCCATTTCCAAAAAAAATATTCATACATGGGCACCTGGAGAGGAATGGAATTGGAATCATAAGATAAGCATTTTCTTGGAAAAGGATGAGGATGAAGGGTGGCCGGCCTATTACCCGATAGCTTTTGGGAGTAAATTTTGGATAAATACTTACCCATCACTTGGGATGGTCATGTTCGGAGTTCGCATTTTATTTTACTACATCCATGAGGGAATTGATCGGCCCCAAATAGATTTTTGGGCTCCCATTTCCAAAGAAAATATTCATACATGGGCACCTGGTGGGGAATGGAATTGGAATTATGAGATAAGCATTTTCTTTAAAGAGGATGAATGGCCGACTCATAACCCGATAGCCTTTATAATAACAAGGAACTCTTATTTTGGCAGAATAGGTGTTTATTGCGTTACAATACACTCACCAGAACTTGGACGGAAATTTGGGGGGCACTACCGTGGGAAACAAGGGTTGCAATTATTCCTCACATGAGGAGCGCTGTCTCGTTGAAGAATTTTGGTGTACAATCAGAAACGTGTACTCATGATGTCCATGCCACTAACACATTCCTTGGGTTACCTATGTAGTTTTTTTTTCTTGTAGTTGTGTTGTTTTTTGTTTTTTTTTTGTATTTGTATTTGGATTTTTTTCCTATGTACAATTTATTCCTTGGGTATGTAGCTTTTTTTTCTCTTGTAGTTGTGTTTTTTTTTTGGATTATTTTCTATGTTGAAATGTAGAATTTAGTTTGGGTCATTGTTTAACTAGACAACCTTTGTTTTTTTTCCTTTTTTTGCGTTACACCTATGGTCCAACCGTCCGGGCCACCCCAACCCACCTAGGTAATTAGTCGAAAAGTTGAAAAATTATTTGGGTATTTCCTAAGAGATCATGATTTATTGTAGTTCGTTATGTTCGGAATGTATATATTAGATTAAAAAGGAAATTAGATAAACATGAAAATATTCATTCCATATCTCATTATACTGCTATAATATATCATTTTTTAGTAATATGGAAATTGAAATATTCAGTGTAAATGCCAAAGAATCGTGATTTAATATAATGATGGAAAACCTAAAAAATTAGAGTTTTCAAATTACACCAAGCATAGAAAAAAAACTAACATAGAGTATTAAGAGGGATTGTTGATATGAAATTGACGAGAGGATCCAAAAATGTCCTAGAATGACGCGACCATTCGCCACAGGTATATTGGATGTCTATATATACATAAGCTTTATACTCATATTTGCTTGTAGCATTCACAATAAGAAAATCCTAAAAGCTTGTAATTTTTGTTTTTTTTTTTTTATAATCTTTCATCAGTATAATAGTGATGGATATGTTGCCGGAATTAACTACCGAGATACTTCAGCGCCTCCAAACTACATAAATCGTTTTAGCAAGCAAATGTGTATGCAAAGAATGGAATACTATCCTTGGGGACAAAAGAATTGGATTCCTTTTTGGTATCACACCAAGAATGGGGAAAGACAAAGTTACCCAACTCTTTTATAGAGAGGAAGATTTCAGCCCGATCGTAACAGCCAACAATCATGATGCCCCGAATGATGGAACCCATGATGATTGGACTATGTTGCACCCAATAGTTGGATCTTGCAATGGTATGGTTTGTTTTTATGTTTCACACCACGGCATACAAGATCCTGTATATATTATGAATCCAGAAATTGGTGACCACCTCCATCTTCCACAACTATGCATCCCAATTGCAACAAATCAAGTATTTTCGTGGTATCCACGATACAAGGTAATTGGGGGTTTCGGATACTGTCAACGTACCAATGAGTACAAGGTAGTTCGAATTCACATGGATGGTAAATTCCAAATACACACTTTAGGAGACAAGAGGGGATGGAGGAACATAGCATGGGAGATTCCTTATACTTTTCAGAGTTCAGGTGTGTAGGCACACGGTTGTATTTTTTGGATAGATTGTTCTCAACAAGATATTGGCATAATATCTTTCAATTTGGACACCGAGACGTTCCATCAACATTTGCCACCCCCGCATCATATTCCTGGGAGTAAATTTTGGATAAATACTTACCCATCACTTGGGATGGTCATGTTCGGAGTTCGCATTTTATTTTACTACATCCATGAGGGAATTGATCGGCCCCAAATAGATTTTTGGGCTCCCATTTCCAAAGAAAATATTCATACATGGGCACCTGGTGGGGAATGGAATTGGAATTATGAGATAAGCATTTTCTTTAAAGAGGATGAATGGCCGACTCATAACCCGATAGCCTTTATAATAACAAGGAACTCTTATTTTGGCAGAATAGGTGTTTATTGCGTTACAATACACTCACCAGAACTTGGACAGAAATTTGGGGGGCACTACCGTGGGAAACAAGGGTTGCAATTATTCCTCACATGAGGAGCGCTGTCTCGTTGAAGAATTTTGGTGTACAATCAGAAACGTGTACTCATGATGTCCATGCCACTAACACATTCCTTGGGTTACCTATGTAGTTTTTTTTTCTTGTAGTTGTGTTGTTTTTTGTTTTTTTTTGTATTTGGATTTGGATTTTTTTCCTATGTACAATTTATTCCTTGGGTATGTAGCTTTTTTTTCTCTTGTAGTT